>NC_090287.1:23840472-24140750 GCF_037392515.1 Haliotis asinina
TCACAAAAAACAAAACATGCAATATAGAAGGACAATGGCTTTTAATTCACAGGTTCTACACAATTTCCATTCTTTTCAACAAGAAATGTTCATGGTACATATCACTTCACATGGGTCACAGATATAGGTCCTGCCAAAAAAGCCACCCTGTCCTCCACCACACTCAGTCCAGCTGAAAACAAATACACATTCTTTAAATGCATGTAAATCTATTTGGGAATAGATTAGCATAAGCAATTTTAGGTTGAGCATGATGAAAATTACTCTCTAGCAGCATACATTTTAGAAAATCTGCCATTACCATGTCACATTTCTGACGGAAAATGCACACCCGTGGTTATCCAAAACAAAACAGCATGAATTCAAAGGCAACCAGTGTCTCATAACATTTCAAAGAAGGGAACATTTAAACGCAAGTCTGAAATATTTCGCTATCTGACATCAGCAATGCAGATGCTTTCAGGGAACAAAGGCATGTTAGACATGTGTCACACGACTTGCGTGTGTATCCAGCAACTTGGCCAATGGTGCCGACACATCACATTACCCCGCTCAGGCTGTTTGAGCCGTGCTTGACTAGTACCCATTTTCTTACTTATAATGCCATGTAATTAACATCTCATCCTTTGATGTGCTTACCCTCTTGCAGAGGAGTCCACTTGTCTTCAGTACATGTAACTTATGTCTTTCTATTTGTTAATATACCAAAGATAAAACCATTTATGCCACCCAAATTCTCAGGTATACTATGTATTATATCAGGGTTTCGCTTTCTACACAAGTTATGAACCCATTGACCAACTATTCTCCTACATCTGTTTGTAGTAGGACTCTCGCTCTACCTGATCCGGTGCCCCTTTCGCCTATACCTACTCTTAGGACATAGTTATAGCCTTTGATATACCCAACTGTTAGCACACTGCTGTGAAGGTCAGAGATGAGTCGACATTTTTCATCTCACATTGGGTATTGTCCACTCCAACGTCCGCGCGGCTGAGATATAGCCGACCATGGACAGTCACTCGGGACCTTGGGGAAGACTAGACTGCTGCGCGCAGGTTGATCAGCTACCTTGCTGTCAAGAGCTGCATCGGGAGACGACCGCAAGGCTGATCTTGGGAGTCCAAGACAGGATCTTGTGATTGTATTTCTACCTGTCTTTGTCCGGTCTATTGGTCACGCTAGTTACTATTACTAAGATACTACTATTAATATTTCTATTTGGGAACCTTGCATGCCCTGTTAGAGGCTGCAGTCCGACACTTATTCCACGTCCTCCCTCAGTAGGGGGCACTAAGCAATTTATTGGCCGACCCCTGGCCTTGTCTGTTAAGGCGAGCTGTTGTGGTCAGTTAATTCTATGTTTGTTGATCTAGCGGCTTGTTGTTATGCTGGTGTGGTACCCTGCACTCAATAAATGTTTTAAACTCACAGTCGGGTTTTTGTTCTTGGAACGTTTACTGGATCATTTTCCGTCCAGATTCCCTTGACGGTAGGTGACACCATGACAACATGGAATCTCTCATATCTTTCAAGCAAACCCATAAGCAAGGCATACGACTCGAGTGAGGCTAGTAAATCAAACTGCTGAAAACAAGTTTACCTTCTTGAAGCCAATATCATCAGCATACTGTCTGAAGCATCGTCTGCATATATTTAGACCATATTTCCTGATGAGTCCGTGAGAATTATTGCACACACGGCTGAAACGAAAGAATTTTATCTTACTAATACATGGATTAGACTGTAACATTTCACATGTTCTTTCAAGAAATTGTTTTGATATATAGATGAATACAGTCCGCTTGGGTTCAAATGAGAATGATGAATGATTAAATAACTTGAAATGGAGATAAAAGCTGACAAGCGTCTGGTGGAACAGCGCCAAGCATGACCAGTTAACCGGACATCTCACTATCCAGCCGATTTTCGAGAGAAACCAAAATGTCCGGATAAACAGGGTTCAACTGTACATACCCAAACCTTAAGCTCTAATATGTCATGTAGATACCCAAACCTTAAGCTCAAATTTGACTTGGAATTCCAGCTGAAAAAGCAGGAAGTAACCTCCTAATGATTAAAGTGACCTCAATTTAAAATATTTCAACTTTGTTCAGCCCCTTACGCTTCAACTAAAATCATCCCAGATAACTCTTTTAACTTGTAGAAAGTGATTTTCTGTGCTGGTAAAAAAATCAGTCATCAATATCCCCCACAATGTAAAAATACTTTTCGTGCATATTTCTTACTTGTTATGATTACAGCATGTCAAATGTTTAGGTATGAATATGACAGAGTGGAAGCTTTTTCATTTCTGCTCCAGAAAAAGACACCATTACCAAATTTAGTCAAAGTCAAACTTGTTGCCATCAAAATACAAAAGCATTATATTCACAAATGTAAATCTACCAAAAGCACCAGTACACAACCAGACCTATCTAAGTGTCAAGTCTAGTAAAGAAATAGTGCATGGTCTTAACGTTCTGCCCTGGAATGAGTGCACAACCACCAATTTCAAACTTGTTCACATGGAAACCACAAAACATAAAATTCACACACTGTTGGAACCTCCAAAAGGCACATCCAAATGGATCATGGTGAACATACGTATCTAGTTCTATAAAGCTAAAGTTTGGGGTTCTGCTCTGTAACAAGATTACATCCTCATAGTCACAGCTCAAGTCTAGTTCATATGAATAACCTCGTATTCCAGCCAAGGCCTACATCGAACACACCTTTGTATAGTGCGAAGTCATCTAGTTATACGCTGGACTAAGCCTAAGTCATGTTTCCATGGAAACCACAAAAAATACAATACATATCTGGGACTAACGCCCAAAAGGCATATCTAGGATCATGCTTGACAAGAGTACCAAGTTTGGTTAAGCTCTCACGAATATTTTAGGAGATATGCTTTGGACAGTGGGCAGCGAACCCACGAACAGACGGATCTCTTTAATGTAAAATTGTTTGCTCTCACAAGTTCATCCAAAAACAGACCATACGAAAACTCTAAACCCTACTGAATACAGACTGAAATGTGCTCTTACTTGTAATTCATCGCTTAATATTTACTATCTCTGAAGGTCATAGGTGCTAAAATTATTATGAAACAATCACATTTAAGTCATTCTTAATGAGACAGAAAGTATGTTGTCTTCGACCATATAGAATAACTAAAGGAATGATTTCTTCCCCTTAACTTTCATTTTAAAACGGAACTGAAATGGTAGATACACAATCCGTTGTTAGGCGAAAGACGATTCGCACATTCGGGGTGTATTTTAATAACATTCCTTACTGATGTTCTGTCGATGTTGTAGTTTTCAGTTTTCAGGAAAATATAATTGAAATCATTTGTGTCAATAACTAAAACTCCGCGTGACAACGAACAGTACAAATGCGTGTACCATAACCGCGAACCATGTGGAACACGTGAAACCAGGAGCATCCCCTCATAAATAAGGCTTAAACTACACAAATAGGGAGAGAAAACTGTCTAATTTAGTCCAAAACAATGCACTAATCTATTCTGTTTTATTTGACTAAAAAAATCGAGGTGTACCAGTATCTTGAGCCAGGCCCATAGCGTCTTGGGTGAGAGTGCCAAACATTCTGAAAACCCATGATGGCGACTTGAGTCAGAGAGGCCGCATGGAGGTTACCCCAGTCGTAAACACACGTAAAGGAAATTACCCACAATTCCCTGCCGTATCCGTGTTTTCACCAACTGAGGTAAACTAGACTTGCAATGGGGTGATTCAATATATTGCTGTAGAGTGTAGGTCACTGCGCCTTGATTAGGTTAATAGATCTACTTTCTATAGCCCAAACAAATCTAGATTGTTGAAAACCTTGTCCAGCCAGCTGTGTTACATAAGAAACCAGAAATCTATTCGTCTGTAGTAGAGAGAATTGTATCGAATAAGAACGAGATTTCACTAACTATATCCTGGGATACTCTAAACATATATATACATCTATATCATAGCAGAGACCATAAAATAGATGGTCTCTGATCATAGTTATTGAATGATTTACAGGTGCTTGATGTTTGAAAGGCGATCTAGCACGCGGTAGAAATATTTTCAAATATTCTCAGTGGAAACCAGTTTCAGGTTTGATAGTCATATTATCATTAGAAAAGATATGAATAAGAGGCACTGCTTACGATGGAAAAAAGGCAATTTCCCTTATCTGAAGTTGTTAGAATCCGCACGTGTCTAAAATTCCATTTAGGACAAAAATTCTGCAAACACATCATGATAGTATGATGTTTTCATTATGCTCAGCGTTTCATTGAGCATGTGGTGTTTATTAGTTTTCGAGATCTGACAGAGTAGCTTATTTGATAATGGTAGCTACGCCCCTGAACGACAATAACCAGGCTAGTGAACCAGGGAGGTACTGACAATGAGGACTGGACGTGAACACCGACAAGAGCACCGGAAGATATGGAAATGTGTTACTCTGTGAACACATGAATGCAATATATATCTGTAACAGTGTGAACATATTCACTACTGTTAGCCACTATTTTCCCACTCAACCACATGGAAAACCGATGAATAAGTTTTCAATGTTACAAGTCATGAAAACAATAGTATTCTGTGGGTGGTGTTTCTCTGAACAGCTGTTATCGAGCTTGTTTCATATGGCGTCCACTTTTGGCATCCCGATGTAATTATAATCTTTCTGGTGCTTTCGCTAATAAGCTGACTGAAACAGTATTTATTATTAACTGGAGATGTTATGCCATCACTCAGCTCGAAACATGCCCGGTAACTCGGATTGTTCCCTCCCTCACTTAACATTTGAACCCTTAACGAGGAATATTTACGCAATATTTCACTAGCATTATACAATCAGTATTTTTTGTTTGTTTATTTTATTTGTTGTTTAACGATGGACTCGGTAATGTTCGAGATACGTAACGGCGCTTTGTAAAAATAAAAAACGAGTCTGGACTCGACAGTCCAGTGATCAACAGCATGAGCAACGGTCTACGCAAATGCATCGGATACGACGATGAGTCATCCAAGTAAGCGATCCTGTCCACTCTGGCCGTTAGTCGCCGCTTACGACAAGCATCGGTTGCTGAAGATCAATTCTAACACGGATCTTCATGTCATTCAAACAACACCGTCTCGTCTGGTTAAGTTACAGAATTGTCTATAAGAAAATAATTTCTACTGTGATCTTTCTACACAGACGTCAATCATTTAGTTACTATCCTGTTTAATAAAATGAAAGACATTGGGTACATTTAATATTTTGTGTCTGTCACATTTTCACAGGCAATACTTGTAATGCCACGTGCATAGGCGGATGGGGTGTGTGTAAGTGTGCAGGGGTGCGCACCCAACGTTTGTCCTGAAATTTTGTTATATGACCACTGAAGCTCGGGTGAAAATGAAGTGTGCACCTCCTTCATCCCCCACCCCACCCCCTTTCTCAACAGTGTGCCTCCCACTTTCTCAAAGAGCTGTATCCCTCCCTGCTGTAGTTATTCTATACCGCAACTGAAAGTGGATTACATGTCTGAATAGTCTTAAAGTAAGCATCATCATACTCACAATTGACTGGACGCCCTTACAACCTTTGCTCTCAAGAAAAAACATACAAATCCCTGAAAAAACACCTAAAATACTAATGGTGAAAGATTTTCCCTTTGTCCAACACCAGAATACCTAAAGAAGAAAGAAAATGGAAATTTGGTTGTCAGCCATAACAAAAACAATTATTTTACCATACATACTAAGAATCTCTCCTCCATGTTGCATGATATCGTTTTGTGCCAAAGACCTGCTCTCTGTACACTGGACAACGCTTTTGTAAAATCGCTAAAAGCACAACCAAGATTTCGTTTGCAGGAGTTGAAATACTGGTTTGACATATTTACAATGGATATATCATAAATCATTAACATGTTTTCTCGGAAGCCAGCCTGTGATGGACTCAGAACTGTAATGGGCCGGTATGAGTTAGGATCATCCGTCACCTTTTTCTTAAATACTCTTTAAAAAATAGAAACCTGACATGCGGGTTTGAAGGGGTTTTTTAGTGGGAGCATATAACTGATTCAGAAACGACATCATTACTCAGTTACAGTAACAGCTCTCCCCCCCACCCCCCACCCCATAAAAACATAGAAACAACGCCCCTATCGGAAACAATGTCGGTAATATTTTAAACACGCTTGGCCATCTTCGGAGATTTCTCGGCTCCCTTCTGTGATTTGTCGGTTGCGTCCTGAAACTCACACATCGAAACATGGCGTCACTGGAAGGAGCACCCGTCTCGGTGAGTTCTGTTATTAGTTTCTACTGTTTTCATTTATCCATCTTTGACCACCACCGGAGCCACAGAACATCTTTTAAGGAAAGGATCCTTGCTGCAAAAGAGCGTCATAAGTCATGCCCCCTGAGGTTGTTCACGTCTGAACTTCGGAAGCAAGCGGGGAATTGACTTATGACGCTCTTTCACAGTGACGATCTTTTCCGAAAAAATAATCTATAGCTCCGACAACACCTCATACCTAAACGCATTCAACACGGGTGGTCAAAGATGGATAATTATACAAATGAAAACAGTAGAAACTAAAAACAGAACTCACCGAGACGGGTGCTCCTTCCAGTGACGCCATGTTTTGATGTTTCAGGACGCGACCGACAAATCACGGAACGGAGCCGGGAAATCTCCCGGCCGAGCGTGTTTCAAGTATTACCGTCATTGTTTCGGATAGGGGCGTTGTGGTTATGTTTATGTGAGGAAAGTTTTGACTCTTGGTGAAGTGCGGATTACGCTGTCGCAAGCATCGATCAAGAGTATTCCATAAATGTTAAAAGGAGCGCAAATCGGCTGATGCAGTAGGCCAAGGTAACGCCTGAACATCGTCTGCTGGAGGAAGTCCTGTCAAACACGTGCAAAATGTGGTCGAGCCTTGTCAGGGTCCAAAGATCGACCATTGACGTCGGTGAAGGGAAGAACTTTAAGTTGAATTAATCTTCTCACAAAAAGTCTGGCTTCCAGTAGGCAACTGTGCACTACTTACTGATCAGAGATCGACGCAGTCCAAGGATTCAGATTGTTGTGGATGATGCGGCTGTGGCGTTTGAATGATGATGATTGTCTCAACTGAATGTAGCGATCCTGGGCAGAGATAGTAACTCTAGGTCGACCTGACGAGGTTAGCTATTCTCGAAACGTTCGTAGCCCTTCGAAATTCTTAAACCCATTCTAAAAACATTGGCTACAATGAAACTTAAGAATTCTTACGGCTACGAACGTTGCGTGAACAAGGGCCCTGTGTTTGTCATTAACACTTCCAGTATTGAGTCCGTAGGTGAAATGGTCTGTCTGTACACGCTGAAGTACAGTCCGTTTGATTCCATTGGAGGCCGATGAATTGCTCACTAACACAAAATCTAATACTTGCAACAAAACCAAATTTTGCACAGCCACATGAAATCGACAGACCAACCCTGATGATGTGTCTCATAATTTGGGACACCCGAATAAAAAAGTTGTTTAACAAACGATCATCATTTTCTTGTCACCTTTCGCTATTTTGTACGAGGGGGCTTTTGCTGGTAGAACAGCCAGGTAATCAACAAGCGTGTGTTGTGAAGATAGGGTCATCTCAAAAGCCGTTATCTGGGTACCACTTGAGATGTTCAATGGGAGTCAGTGTTGCCACTTTCAGAAGACGCTGTTGTCCGAATCGGTATCGCTGTCGTCAGAGTCTACCCTGATGACGACTAGCTTGATGGTGGCATGGTCCAGTCCACTTTGTTCCCAATAATGTCTTTCTATTTCATTCTCAACTTTATCAACGCACTTGTGCCATGTTTCCTGCGTGATGGTGTCTATTGACTATTGAACAATCGTCTGTACATCCCGAAGTTTGAATGTTACATTTTGCCTGCCAACATCCGATTTCATGATACTCCAAGTGAGTTCTATTGGGTTTAAATCGCAACGATAGGGTGGCAATCGCGAAACTGAATGACCATGTTCTGTAAGGTGCTCATGAACCTTAAAGACAGGTGTGGTTTAATTTGACTTTATGATGTCATACAGAACAGCTTTGGTTGCTTTTTCTGGATACGATATTGCTTTGGTTTGCAACCATTCTACCAGCAAGAGGCCCCCCACCCCAACCCCCCATAGTCATTTTTAATTGAAACAAGGCCTGAAGTCTTGTTACACTTCAGATGTAAAATAGCTGAAAATATTTCTTCTAATGTAATATCTCTATGAAACAGATTTATCATATGAACCCATGGAGATTCTAGACAGTCACCTGATACAATAGTTGGTTGTGTCTAAATTTACATTTTGTCATTGTCCCTGACACCTGAAGATTATTCCCAACTAAGACAGGTGAAGACTGGAGATTAAGACAGGTGAAGAATAGAAAACAGCTGACAGCAGCGCTACCAGAAAGGAATAAACTTATAAACCAGCTGAGTCACATTCACATTGCAAGTTGGCAAAAGAAAATATAAATGCAAGCAAACTGTGCAAATTTATTTTATTTTCAAATTTGTAATTTCTAACTTTAACACAAGACCATGAAAGGAAGTCAACAAAATAGCCAGTGATATTGACCAGGCTGCCCTTGTACAAAATAACCATTGCATCTAGGTCTTGTGTAAGTCTTTAGAACAATTAGTACAAAGGTCATTATGTACCATCCAGGCATTGTAGTGTATAAAAGGCAGGTCACATCAGAAATAACTTGAGACAGAAAACTGTAACCATTTCTTTCAAATAATATGACTGTTATGAGGAATACATCCTCCCTTTTTGAATCAATATGAGCTCCAGCAAACTTTCATCTAAGTACACAATAGTGATACTTTGACTAGGGTTTAGATATAGGGAATAGTAACAGACATTCATCTTTGATTTCACACTTGTCTTTCACAGGCAGAATGGCAGAGGGTGTGAAATTACCTTGATCAACATTGGGATTTTGGGAAATAGATTATTTTCTAAACAAGATATAAAGAAAGATGTCTTTTAATACAATAATGTAACGTGCTATGAAAGCCCGCTTATACCTATTCTACACAAAAGAAGTTACAGATCACCAGATTCTTCTGTATAACTATAGTCAATGAGTCTGTAACATTTTTTGACTGCTACAAGTGTAATGTATTTTCATATTCATATAAATTTTACTAACATTTGCTGTAAATTCAATAACTGACCCTAAGAATGTGTAAATGCCAACTGACCTGAGTAAATGCCAGGTGACAAGGACTGCAGAAAATAATCACACAAACCAGCATACCATATCTGATGTACTAAGCATCCAAGCTACTTACAAAAGTGATGGGGTAGGGAGTGTATTAACACCATACACAACGCATCAATTCTAATATCAGAGATTAAGACATCGTGAACAAACTTAGTTAAAGGTGTTACAAAAAGACAACTTTTTGGATCTATAATAGCCAATCAGATACCCCTTCTCCAGTATGAAGAACTGGCAAAATACATTTGAAAGTACACATGGCCATATAAATTTTTCAGTTATTGTGAGGGATGCACATAAATATTCCAAAACATTGCTTACATGTCCTGGAGTTGGTGTAGGGAGCTCCCATTGAAACAGAGCACTTAATATGACAAATACGGTACTTGCTATGACATGTTGAAATACAAAGATTTGCTTACTATGATGTTGATATTAACCAGTTTGCAAACATTTTGAGTACAAGCTGACAATTATCAATTATTATTTTAGTACCTCACACTCTATGTACTGATATTAATACCACACTTTCTGTAATAACATTAGCTCCTTTCTCAGCATCTGCATCAAATGATCCTCTGTTTAGTACAAGCTGTAGTTCACAATTAGAACACACATTCATATTTCATATAACACAAATACTTCAATATATCACAAGGATGCTGCAAAGAGCAGCAAGTCAGCAGATATACATAAGACTGGTTAATAAGGTGTAGAAAACAGCAAGGCACAACATCAGACAGGCAGGCATCATACAAAGCCTTAAGACTCTCCTTAGGCATGAAAACAGTCTTGCTACATATGCCTTAAGGCACTCCTTAAACAGGTAGACAGTTTCTCTGCATCCGCCCTTAGGCACTCCAAAGACAAGCACTGTCTCTCTACAGCAGCCTTTAGGCACTCCATAGACAAGCACTGTTTCTCTACATGAGCCGAAAGGCTCTCCTTAGACAGGTAGATGGTTTCTCTACTCTGGCCTGAAGGCTCTCCTTAGATAAGAAGACAGTCTCTCTATATGGGCCTTAAGGCTCTCCATAGACAAGTGGACAGTCTTTCTAGATAAGTAGACTCTCTCTCTGGGTTAGCAGACAAACACATTCAGTTAGTTATTCAGTATGTTCCTGTGAAATTATTTTATTTCCAATCACTAACATACATCATATTTGGGATCCATAATATATTAAACAAATGCCTGTGTTTATCCAACTGTAACGAATATCATGAAGATAAGACCACAATCAATTCACAATTCATCAATATTTCCATATGAAAATGGATAATAATTTGTTTCTATTAGGATGTAGGTAACTTACTCATAAATATACAATCAAAATGCCTCCTGCCCTGTGTTCTTTTCCTACAAAGCACAATTATTTTATATCTGAGTGAGTTGAGTTTTACACTGCTTTTAGAAGTATCACTGCACAGGACATCAGAAATAGCTTTCAAAAATTGTACCCATATGGGGAATTGAACCCAGGTCTTCGGCATGATGAGCGAATGGTTCCACCACTAGGCTACTCCACCGACCCTATTTTATATCTGAATAAGAGTTAATGTATTCTTTACCAAAGAGAAACTGGCAGCTCAACAATAACATATTTTTTATATTTTGTGCACAAGTGAAAAATTTACTGTGTCTTTCAAGGAGTTTTATAGTCATTAAACACTATGTTCATTTCACCACAATGACTTGTCACTTCTTAAATGATTCCTATGTCTGGAATTAGTTTACAGAGTCATTTCCCTCTCACTGAATGAGAGAAACTGGGTATTTGAGAAAAAAACAAACAACAAATATATTCAACAAACAAAGTCTCTATTTGGCAGGCATACATACTCAATTCTGGTTCCTTTAATATGCTAAAATCTAGGGCTAACTAATAATTCTTTGAGGAATACAGACCTCATGCTTTTCAAATGAACATTCAAACATTCTGTTAACTGGGAAAACCCCCATGGACAATAAATAGAATCAGTTGTATATGACACACTGTTTACAGTTTACAAAATAAGACTAACACCTGCAAGAGTAGGTTCAACAGTTGTATATAATAAATAGTGGCTGGTAAAAGGGAGGCACAATGGAACATCAACATTACACTGGACGGATAACAACATGAACACCACTACACAAACTGTTGTGAATTAGATCACATACTGTATCATATATGAATAGCTAGTGATTTGAGATCTTATAATCACAGAGGAAAACTATAAAAGACCAATCTTGGGGTTTTTTGGGGGTTCACAGATGCTGATTTTCCATTCAATTTAAAATTGTAAAAAAAAATTGATTTTTGGTCGGACTAATTTTATTTCTTGTTTTACAGATTTGCCTGCTATACTTTTTTTTAAGAAAAAGAAAAAAACTAAAAATTAAATTCTCCTGCTCAAAAAATTAAATCCTAATGTTTTTATTGGCTATAAATGTAAACTCACAAGAAAATAATTTTTAGGTTGTATTTTTCACCTGATATTCACTTCATAAATTGCCAAAAGTAAAATACTTGGAGTATTCAGAAGGAATATTACTTTGATTGGAAATTTTATTTTTATTTACTTCCTGCCTGACTTTAGGTTTTCAGAGGACAAAAATTCGTAAAACAAAAAACAGAATTGGTCTGGCCTTAACAGAAAATATACCTACCTCGAATAGTTACATGTCTTAAGGTGTGTTCTAACTTGAAAGTGAAGAGCTTACTTCAGGAATATAAAGCAAACTTCACTATAATTTCTATCACAGTAATAAAACATCTAACATTTCAACGAGTCACATACTTGCCTGGGCATGCACTCCAGACATGCTCTTCTCTCAAGCATTTCAACACAATGGCCTTGAAAAGAAATGGTACAAGAAGTATAAAGGTCTAGATTAAATGTATGTCAATGCAAAAGCCCATACTTAAATTAAAACAATTTCAAAATATTCTAATATATTGTGAAATAGTTCTGACATAAACTTGTAAAATCAACAGTTGCATACTGGCTGGGTATTGAGGCATATATTGCTGCAGCACATGACAGAGGTCAGCAGGAGGGATACGTCATATAACAGAGCAATAAACTACAATACATCACCATAAACACAGCAGATACAGTTCTGAGAGACAGAAGCTCCTTGGTGTAAACCGTTTACACAGAGGTCAGTAACTCACTCACTCGCTTCACTAAAAGCCTTCCAACTCAGTTCAGAGTGAGTGAGGTGTTATATGCCGCTGTAGTTATATTCCATCAATACCACTTCGGGGGCTATAGAAGTGGGCGTCATGAATTGTACCCATGTGGGGAATTGAACCTGGGTGTGCGGTGTAATGAGCGAATGTTAGAAACAACTAGGCTCTCCCACCGCCCCCTCAGTTATGGAAGCAGTATCAGTCAGAATCATATGGTCTTGGGGGAAGGTCATACACAATCTCCTGGGTAGTGAAATATTCCATACTTAATACTCAACAGGGTCTGGTGATGGTTGTCAAATTTAATTCATAATATCAAACAGAGATGTGACACTATTGGGTGCATCAAAAACTGTGTATATTTCTTCTACTTCACTAGGTGTAGTCAAGGCAACCTTTTACTTACAATGTACCAATGCAGAAGGATGAAAATGAAAAATCATCAGTTTCTCTACCTTTTGCCAATCTTACATTGCATATGTATTCAGAAATAGTAGTATTTGGCTGTATTATGTACTTGACATTTGTGGATTTACACTGACTTTGTTATGCTACAGTCAAGGTTAAGATTGATGTTTAAGGCCTTCAAAGATTATAAGACGGTTCTATTCAAAACTATATGAGCCCTTTACTTATCAAGGAATTACAGCTTCCCAATTTGTAGAAGCATGCAGAATCCATATTTTCTGGTCACGTGGATGAAATTTCAATGTCCAAGGTGCAACTCAACCATGATGTTATTCTATCGATATGGTTGCTGAGGCTTCTAGATCAGCACATCAATGTAAATATGAAATGGTGCTGTGATAATATCCAATGTTTGTGTATCAATTACCTGAATTTACATAACTCAATTAAAACACTGCTGCATATTTCAAGGGGCTTTCACTGTAGGATTAATATGTTCAGTTGCAACATAGTATCTGTTTGCTGATACTACAACCCAATTCCCCCTGATGTAAAATATAGCCCTTCAGTTGAGTCAAATGTGCTAAACTCAAAAGATAAGGGAACATGTTGCAGCATAGTATTAATAGTAAAGAATATCATTGCTAACTTTGGTTTCTTTGCAATAAAATATGCCCTGAAAAATGACAAATCTCAAGGGTTAACAAAATGGATTTATGGTACTAGTACTACATCTTGAAACAAGCAAAACTGAACAGGACCTTTGCATACTTCTGCACTTAAACAAGAAATCTTCACAACATATCTTAATACTAGTATACAGGAATGACAAAGGAAAATCTATTTCAGCAGAAAACTTAATACTGAGTCATTGCATGGCGGGGTTCAGGGGATTCACAGAATTTATCAATTTGAAATAATATCAGCAGAAAACTTATCTTGGTGAGTATGGGTTCTACAAACCATCTTCCTTACCACTATTTTAACTGTGTGCTTATATCACCTAGTCTCTCCTTGAGGTATTCTGCCAATTGCACAATATTTATCTGAGGTCTTGTTTTAAATTGCTTCCATAAATTTCAAATTGTAAAAATGATTATCTGCACTAATCACTGTAGCTTTCTGAGTGAATAGCATTTTAAGATAAATACATCTATTACAAAATACCTAAAAAACTGAAACAGTTGAACATGGCTCTTGCCAGTGACGGATTGCATACTATTAAAAACACAACTGACTTATATGAGTAAACACACCCAGTTAGAATATGTAAACACAACTTCTTAATAGAGTGTAAAGACATTAATACAGCCATAGTGGTGAGCGAGTTTAGTTATGTGCCACATTCAGCAATATTCCAGCTCTATGGCAGCGGTCTGTAAATAATCGAGTCTGGACCAGACAATCCATGAACAAAATATGACAAAAACCTCAAAATTTAAGATTAACGAAGATTCACAGTAGCATATCCATGTTATACATGAAATAAACAGGGACATGCATGTCACTTTATCCATAATACTTTGGCACAAACTTTGCAACGTTTATTATGTTGTTTGTCTCTACACATTCAAACAATATTTATGAAATGTGTTGGAACAACAGTTGGCATTTGCAACAGATGTTCACAGATAATGACACTAATTAACATCACATATTAGGAAAGATCAATAAAATCTATCTGACAGAGGCAAGTATAGTTCCCCAAGACAGTTTCATTCATCAGGATGTAAGGTGGGCATGCTTAACTTAACAAACAAGAACACTTTACTCTCATACTCTTTGCCCAAAAAACAGAGATGAATATAGGCTCCTGAATGACCCTACCACAGTCAAGGAGGGGCTTTCACAGGTTGAAATAAGAGGTCCCTGAAAACGTATGATACCCAATCTCTTATCTCACTGTTAGAACTTGTACTACTTGTCTTACATTAACACAAAAATCTACCATCACAATTTTAGACAGTTCTTAGTAGCTGATACCTTACAAAATTTCATTCAGTATAGTATCATTTGCTACAGAAAGCCCCGTATATCAATTCTGAGATCTACTGAAAATACAATTAATGACAAGTCTGAGCCATTATCTTAAAAATTCTGCACATTGCACACTCGTTTCTAAAAGTCTTACAACATACTGAACAAAGTACCAACAATGATAGCATCAAATTTACAATGTATATCATTCAGAAATATTCTCTGAAAGATAAAAAATCTGGTATAATATCGTCTGCATAAAAGATATATCTATAAATGTGTGTGTGTGTCCAAATACAGCACACAAAAGGCAACGGATCCATTTATCACAGTTAGGGCGTAGCAGTTGTAATACAGTAAAATATAACATGGGATCTATGGTCTATATATCTATTCAAAATATTGCATGTACAGTCACTCTAAAAATCTTCATCTGATGTTCTGTGAGTTGTACCACCCTGACCATCATCATCATCAGCATCATAATCATCTTCATAATCATCGTAGTCTTCCTCTACTTCTTCAGCCGGAGTTTTGTCATCTGGTTTTGCTTTAAAGGAATTGGTTATGGCAATGGATTCTTCCTTCTTCAGGTCAATGCCTGTATTGGCATTAGCTTTTATTACTTCATCCACAGTTATCTTCCCTCTTTCACCTTGGCTTGCAACCTCAAGAGCCTTGCCCTTGTGAAGCTCTGGCAAGTGCTTCTCCTCATGTTGAGGATTGCGACGACGTCGAGCTGGTACTGGGGCTTGGCTGGAGTGAGATGGTGATGAGAAAAGTGACGAATCTGGTTCCGACTGGTGCTCACCTCGTGATACGATTCCATCATTCTGCTCACCTTGTGATGACATCCTTTCACCCATATCCACCTCACTGACGGACCTACTTGCTCCTTCTGTGTCTTGGGTGGTTATTGTCTTCTGATATTGCTCCAACACTTGGGTGGCAGTCATTTCACCAGTCTCGCCCAAACCCACATCAGACTGTTTACCTTCAGATTTCAAGTCACTCACTATTGATCTTACTTCACCTGACTGTGATATAGTGTCTCCAAACTCTGACCTTCTCTCCCCTATGGTTGACCTTGATTCACTGACTAGTGACCTTCTATCACTAATTTCCGATCTTGCCTGTGATCTTGTGTCCCCAAACTGAGATCTGCTTTCTGCTCTTCTGTCTCCTATAGTTGACCTTGATTCACTGAGTAGTGACCTTCTATCACTAATATCCGATCTTGCATCTGATCTTGTGTCCCCAAGCTGGGATCTGGTTTCTGATCTTTTCTCCCCAATAGTTGATCTTGACGCACTGGCCAATGACCTTCTGTCAACAATTTCGGATTTTGCCTCACTAGCTTGTGACCCTCTCCTGTGTTGGGACCTCACAGTGCTGAATGCCTCTCCTGTACTGTCAAAGTTCAATGTGTTTGTTGAGGTAAGAGTATCATCAATATTCTCAGTAGGTTTATCCTGGCTGGCCAGTCGAGCTGCTCTCACTTCAGGATCTGGCTCCAGCATGTTCACAGTCCTCACACACTCATCTTCCTCATCAAAGGGGTCAGGGTCATCTGATATGCCAAAATCTGTGCGTAGTTTGTCCAGGATAGCTCTCATTCTAGACTAAAAAACAAAGACAGACTGCTTACGTTTCTTTGACAACAGTGGAATACAAGTCATCAAATCTAGGAACTATATTAACTATTAATTTTCTATGGTTTCCTGTTTTGTTTGTTTTTTCATTCGAACCATCTTGAGATGTTGTGGTTAGAGCATCTGCCTTGTGAGTGGAAGGTCGTGGGTTCAATCTGCGGCTGAGTCATACCAAAAGATGTTAAAATATGGTACTTGTTGGTCTCTGCCAGGAGCTCAGCATTCATAGGTACAACAAGGACTGGTTGACTCTGAGTCATTATAATGTGTCTGTGTAGGGTATTCATGATTAACTGCATCATGTTAGGTCACTGAGCTTGTACTACTAAACCAGTGTGGGCGAGGACAAGCAGCCACACATACACATGCATGCGCATCATTACATGAGCAAAATATAATAAGCAAGATGTGCAACCCCATTTCACCTCCCTTCTCATCATTCAGATTACATCTATTGTAATCAGTTAGTTAAAGATTCCTCTCATCATTTGGATTACATCTACTATAATCAGTTATTTAAAGATTCCTCTCATCATTCAGATTACATCTATTGTAATCAGTTATTCAAATATTCAGATTACATCTATTGTAATCAGTTAGTTAAAGATTCCTCTCATTATTCAGATTCCATCTATTGTAATCAGTTAAAGATTCCTCTCATCATTCAGATTACATCTATTGTAATCAGTTAGTTAAAAATTCTCTGAGACTAAGGGAACTCACAATCTTCAGCTTTTCTTTGTGCTTCTCTACATGTCTGTCAAACACCTTCTTTAATACCCTGCAAGAGAATACAGGACACAATGAATTACAATGGAAACTATATCTATAATCAACACACAAGAAAGATTCATCTTCCAGATTGTCATCTACCCTGGGGTCAGCTCTGTAGAGCCTCAGCCCTGAACCCATCCTCGATATCTCCAGGGTATACGTTCTGAAAAGTCTCCACTATACTCTGGATGCATCTACGGCTCATCCCGATAAATTTATTTCCTCCCTTGGCTGGCTTTTTATCCAATCAGGTGACTACGCTGGGAAGTTGAGCGAACCAATCACAACTCACTTTCGCTTTTTAAATTCTCTAACCGATTAAACTTGGCAAACAAACCATACGTAGATTCTCTGAAAGAGGTAGATGGATTTCTTGCATATGTTTTTAAAAAGGTTTCAGACCTATAAAGTTGCATGTATGATTTCCCCAAATTGTAAGTCGCACGGCGAGCAAACCTTCGCAGTTGTAACTGCTACCTTTGTTAAACTGGCAAGTTCGGTTATAACGGCGACCATTCTGATTGGCTACTGTGAGAAAGCGGAGCCAGCAAAGGGAGGTAATAAAATTATCGGTCCGACCCGTAGGTGTGTCCAGGGTATAGTGGAGACTTTTTGGAACGTACATCCTGGAGATATCGAGGATGCCCTGAACAATGTGTTACGATATCCCTGCTCAGTACACCTGCCACTTTGAAAACAATTGTGGGTATCAATGCCCCTGTCTAATACACTTGGAACTCTTAATACAACTATAAGTGTTCATATCCCTGATCAGCACACCTGTCAGTGTACCCCATTCACTACAACTCAACCCTGAACCCACCTGTCAGAGTAGGTAGCCTCTTTAGTACTGAACCCACATGTAGTGTAGATACCCCTGTACAGTACACCTGTAACTGAACACACCTGTCAGTGTAGACACCCTTGTGCAGTACACCTGTAACTGAATACACGTCAGTGTAGACACCCCTGTGCAGTACACCTGTAAGTGAATACACCTGTCAGTGTAGACACCCCTGTACAGTACACCTGTCAGTGAATACACCTGTCAATGTAGACACCCCTGTACAGTACACCTGTAACATAATACACCTGTCAGTGTAGATACCCATGTGCAGTACACCTGTAACTGAACCTGTCTGTCAGTGTAGATACTCCTATGCAGTACACCTGTAACTAAACCCATATGCCAGTGTAGACACCCCTGTACAGTACACCTGTAACTAAACCCATGTGCCAGTGTAGACACCCCTGTACAGTACACCTGTAACTAAACCCATATGCCAGTGTAGACACCCCTGTACAGTACACCTGTAACTAAACCCATACGCCAATGTAGACACCCCTTTACAGTACACCTGTAACTAAACCCATATGCCAGTGTAGACACCCCTGTACAGTACACCTGTAACTAAACCCATATGCCAATGTAGACACCCCTGTACAGTACACCTGTAACTAAACCCATATGCCAGTGTAGATACGCCTGTGCAGTGCACTGTAACTGAACCTGTCTGTCAGTGTAGATACTCCTATGCAGTACACCTGTAACTAAACCCACCTGTCAGTGTAGATACCCCTGTACAGTGCACCTGTAACTGAACCCACCTGTCAGTGTAGATACCCCTGTGTAGAACCTCCTCTGTGACCTGTTTAGCAAACATCACATACTGTTGCTCTTCTTCCCTGTAGAAAGACAGAAGTCACAACAATCAAATTTCTCACAATTCCTTGCAAAATTATCTTCACTTTAGAAACTGAACTTCGGAAATGAATGAGGCTATTTCTTGAGACTTTAAAAGAGAATATTCCTTGTCAATTTGAATACAATCCTTTGTTCAACATGTTCTAAACAAAAGAAAACAAAACATCTATGAGTGAGTGAGTAAGTTGAGTTATACACCTCTTTTAGCAGTATTCCTGTGATATCACAGCAGGTCACACAGAAATGGGCTTCACACATTGTACCCATGTGGGGAATGGAACCTTGGCAGCTGTGTAAAGAAGCCAGTCAGGTTACTTCTGCATCATGTATTGCAGCCATTCAGATGAGAGATGTATCAGTTATTGCAGCCAATCAGGTGACAGGTAGTTGAATCAAATGTAGCTGCCAAAGGGTTAAGTATCAAAGCTTAACTGATAGCTGACGAAGCTATTACCCCCAAAAATAATCAGTTATTGTAGCTTGTGGTGTCAATGCTGAGTATGATTAATGTTCAAACAGTTAGTGATATGCAACTTCCTGACCTTTCCTCCAGCTTGAGTTAGCCCTACTTCCTGAGAGAGAGTGCTAGTGGTCTTATGCTACAGCACTGATATTCCAAACATTAGGACTGACTGCCCTCAAAACGTTCAAATGTTGGCAATGATGTCAAAACTGCTGTTGTTTGTGTACTAGTCAGAGAAAACAATTGATGTATGGAGAAATAGGAAAGAGTTTATTCAATCTATTTCTGTGTAAAGATTATTACAATATACATAATAATAATGCAAAATATTTCATAGTTCCAAGGGAAACATTCCTGCATGTAAACAGGTCCACTGTGACATAAATCAAGCATACTGCTGCATGTATCAAACATCTGTTTGTAAGTGTGATGTGCTCATTGGACAAATATGTGACACAATGGAATACATGTGGAAGGAATGCAATATAACCAGGCTGTATCAAAATTTCCGGAAAAAACTACTTTACCGACAAATATCAACTGAGATTGGAAGCAAACTGTCAACATTTTACAAAAAACCCAAATTCTGACCTAACGATTGCAATTTCTAAAAGGAAGACCAAGATATAGACTTCTGAATATCCTATTTCAGACAAAACTGGCATTAATATCAACATTTAAAGGGAAGATCAATGGAATTCATTATTTAAACTGGATTTCAGTTTCATGGAACAAATACTGCTTGGTATGCAATGTTGACCACTTCTAATGTTAGAAGGCTGTGACAATAAACTGTCATGAAATGATACACAGATTATTTGGGGCCTTAATGCAAGATACATGAAACCTTGACATACTTCAAGCTTGTGCTTTTCTTTCAAGTGATATTCATGTCTAAAAGTACGTAAATATGGAAGCAAACACCTATTAGTAATTTTCCATCAAATGAACTAGGAATGGTAGTTGCTACCACTGCATATACCACCAAATTCCAGGCCACTTTCAGCATAGGTTTAATTCCATACTCGACCTCATAAAAGTATAGTACTTGCACAGAGCCAAAACTTCATCACAGCCCTTCTGGTGGTAAAACCAAACTTTTGTTTCAAAAACACTGAGACACTATGATTTTAAAGATATTTACAGAAAAACATTGCTATATGAAACACTGAATATAACAAACACCATGCAATATAGTGAGTGAGTTGTTTTTTACGCTGCTTTTAGCAATATTCAAGCAATATCATGACCACGGACACCAGAAATGGGCTTCACGCATTGTACCCATGTGGGGAATCGAACCCTGGTGTTTGGCAAACACTTTAACCACGAGGCTACCGTATCCAATATAACTTAGTCACACTGAAAAAACAATATCTGAAGATGGTTCATTGCTATCATTTACAATGACAAACATCTATTCAGGGTTTGTACAGCATTTGCAATGTTTTTAAATCTAGTTTTCTTCTGAATCATTATCAAGGCACTTCGTTTTTAGTGTTTCTCAGTAAGAGTCTTTCCACATCTGAATTTTATCCTGCAAACCACAACAGACAAGCAGCTGTGAGACAACAGTGACAATAGAAGCCTTCACATAGGAGATGCTGTGAACATTTTGGAACAAAACTAAATTGACATCTAACAGACAAACAACAATGCAACTATTCAATAGCTCTCATTTAGATTAGGCAAGATAAAAAGGAGAAAAGAAAGAAAATAAATACTAACAAACTTGCATACCAGTAATCTCTTAATCTATACTACATTGATCAAATGAGATACATCATATCTACAGCATATGTAATCAGAATGAAGTAAACTAAAGGTTGGAGTGTTTATGAGTTTGGAATTGAATAACAACAGATAAGTAACAGACTAAAATATTCTGTTAAAATATTGTGTGTGCATTATTCAGTAAGTCAAGCAATTACACCTCTAATGATCAACTGAATTTGAATTTTCCAAAATCTAAGAATGTTGTATTTGTTTTCTGCTGCATATAATCATTGAGTATTTCAAGGTGTTTTTGTGTACAAAGTAACAGAAAATACTCTCCTCTTCAACAGACTTTGACACATATAAATATGACTGCATCAGTACAGATAACAAGACTATCAGGTTAGATTAGACCAACCCTGGAATTTTATATTTACATATATGAGTTTCAACATCTTCACGCAGAAAGCATAAATGGATGAACACAAATTCATGTAAATACAATTGTTAATAAGAACTTCTATTGTAAAACTGTCAGCAAAGGGAATCAGAAAGCCTATGTAGATTCTACTACATCTAAACTGGGATGCTTTGTAGGATAGGGGTGAGGTAGGGAATTGTGCAGCATACCTTCAATTAACAGAGGGTTTTAGATCACTCAAAGCGGTATTGAAATAACAGAAGGGTTTAGATGAACTCAAAGCAATACTGAAGGAACAGAAGGGTTCAGAAGTACTCACGCTTCACTCATTCTCTGCCTGTTCAAAGACTTAGTGCCAAACGACCTGCCAAGTAGAGAAAATACCTTTAGCTTCAGTAGCAAACATTACCACTTGAATAAACAATTTTGAAAGTTGACTCTTTTTGCAATTTCAAGAATATTTCAGTATGTTGCACAGGCTATACTGAACCCCCATTTCTGCAAGTTTTACTGATGACTGAAGTTGTTTGTCAATATCATCTTCTCAAAGAGACGCTTTTTGACATATTAACAACATGATCCAACAACAATAACCACATTATGTACAAATACAGGGCATAGCACAAGCAGCAATAAATATCACAAGTGACAGAGCTATTGAAATATCACATAAAAATTGCTAGATCATTTAAATCCAACAGCAAATTGTCGTAAATAAAGACATTTCCATATTTTAAACACACATTAAAATGCATTAATCTTATTTATAAACAATCATATGATTTACATGTTAAACTTTCAAGGCCACAACTATGTCTTCATATCACAAATCTCTGAGAATTTATTCGTAAACTACAGAAATACAAAATACACCACACATTGACCGAGTCATGGAACCCTTCCCAACATTAATCACACAATAGCAAGTTTAAAATATAATCTAAGATTTGAGGATCAAAACCTTGGACTAATAAATAATTTATGATGCAATGGTCTTTTGACTAAAACTCACACAAGAACCTAATGTACAAATTAATCCGCAACAACTTGTCACTGAAGTAAAAAAAAAGTGAATTACTTAGTAAGTCTAGGATCACCAGGAGAGGATCCCATCGTGCCATTGACATCAGGATGTTCAGTCTCATCTATCTGATCCATTGGCGTCTTCATCCCATTGTTCATCCGGATCTGTGCCTTGCTAGCTTGTTCTTGGAGCCAGTTCATGTGATCCTTGTCCACCGATATGTCCAGCTTCGGTACCCCATCCTTCTCTCCTCGATGACGGTTTAAGTCTCGACTTTGAAGTGTCTCAAACATTAGCTGGCTTTCTGACAATGTCTGTGTCCCAGTCTTGTCCTGGACAGCGGTACCCCGGGGCTTGGGCTTTGGTCGGTAGTCTCTCTCAGTCTGTATTAACTGCCTGCTGGTTTGTTCCAGGTCGTCATGTCTGCGACTTGGTTTCTTCGGAGGCGGGTTATAATACTTGTACTCACTTAGACGAGACTGACGATTCGATTTGAGAGTTCGTGGTGTGAAAGGTTTCTCTGGTTCTGTGAATACGTGTGAGCGTTTCTGTAAAAGGTCGCCATCTGGGTTCTTCTTTGGATTACCCGGGAGATTGGTGCGAGATCCATTGCTCAATATGGAGTGGGTGGATCTCACAGAGGAAGGGCGTTTCTCTGGTCTGTAGTAGGTCTGAAGATCATTGGCTTGAACCTGATCATGGTATCTGATGGTCTTGTTGAATCCACCAGGGGACTGTCCACGAGGTCGTTGGCCTGACCCATAAGTGGCATCAGCACTTGCAGGGTAGTTTTCTCTCAGGGTTGTCCTCATGATGTCATACACCAGTCGCTCATCATCATCTTCAGGTTCATCCTGAATACAGACAAGAGACATGTATGGAAATATATACTAATATGCTTAAAAATGTCATTAGATACCGACAATACAAGAACTAAAAATAACCAAGATATGACACAGTTATTATCCTATTCAGTGGAAGCTGTCTGAACCAGCACTCACCAGGAATGAAGAAATAATTAAAGAATTAAATGAAACTTAGCTAAGTTGAAGTTTGATAATTCCACACCGAATCTTTTGAAAAATTTGTCTGCATTTCTGCCAATTTCCTGATATATTATCCAAGATAACTTTGTTTGCTCAGGAACATTTAGTGCACAACAAATTTCAGTTTTTTTGTATTTCTTGATGCGATCATCATTTGAATCACTGCTGGATTTACTGCTTTTCAAATCAAACAGTCCTGAAACTATTTCAGCCAGTTTCGGCCGTAATGAATTTCCTAGTTTGTCTCATAGTCCCAGATCATCATGAAATTGTTTAAAATCATTGGCGTCATTAGTAATGACTTCTCTTTTTCAGTTTGTCCACTTTCAAAAAATGTTTCGAAGGGATCAGTCAAATATGTGTTAGAACGTTTCGAGTCTGAATTGCTAGGGCTGAATGTAATCGCCTTCATCACATTCTCCATCATTATCAGGGATAAACTGGGATTCCTCATCTGGGTTCATAACATATTCTTCACAACTTCTGTTCAACGAGTTAAGTGAACCCTTCTGTCAGACCTGCATTCAGTTTCCTCAATTCATCAATCATGACCCTGAAGTCAATACATCCTGCAGACATATTGTGTGTAGCTACTTGGACTTTTACTTTTAGAGGAAGCTGGTTTGGCTGTCTGAGTTTTGTCCAAACTTTTCTCGTGTTTGTCCCCTAAATTCTCCACCTCAGGGAGAGATCAGAGATGCTGTCAACCATGTGGAGCTCCTGTCTCCGGCGATGGCTGGAGTTAAACAGAACAACAACGCAGGTTGTTCAAATGTAGTTTGAAATGATCTCCGCAGGATCAAATATCTATTTTGCAGTTGACAACTGTGTACAAACTGTCACAATTTCGAAAAACATGAGTGCAGGTCATTGAGACAAATTTTAACGTGGTTGAAGCATGGTGCCGGGTCAGACAGATCCATGCTTGCGCAATTCACAGTCTCATGGGACCTTCTATCACGTGACTGGTTGATAGAATCTGGTTTGGACAGCGTGCTGCATTGTAGAGCTGACACTGTTACCTACACCCAGAACTGAACCAGTTTTGTCCCTCTCATACATTGTTTTATCGCATGATTCTCCCAGTTACAGCACACACTGACGCCGCTCACTAACTACATGTACAAGTATACCCATACTGAAATGAGAATGAGATTAACTTATCTTCATTGGCAACCATATAGTTTCAACACATAATTACTTGGTGGCAATACACATCTGGCCGAAACTTGCCAGCACTCCAGCACTAGATTAGAAAGCACAGATTACTGTATAAACACACATTTGGGTTGCTCATTTCATGGAAAGATCCAGAATTCACAGCTGGCAGATTACAGAGCTTTCAAATGGTGATAAATGTACAAGCTATGGACAGGACCGAGATTTTATGCAGATGTTGACAACTTGCCGGATTGGACAGCTGCCAGTTTTGACAGTGGTTGGTTTTAACAGCTTCTACTGTAATAATATTAATAATTAAGATATGCACAAGTGACCTACTTATACAGCTAAGTTCATTCTGTATAGGTATGAGTCTTGAAGATTGTTTTCCAAGCAATTATTAATCAGGAAATTTTCCTGACTATTTTCTTTGCACATTCTGTCAGCGGCATACTTTACTTAATCATGATTTTAATGTAAAGAAGAAGTAAAAGGTGGAATGAATGAAATCACATGTACAGAAATTTGATCCACCAATGCACCTACCCATTCTGCTTCATCATAATAGTCAGCATCGACATCATTTTGTGACACTGGACGCACTGACATACGGGAAGTTGGCCGACTAGTTCCATATTTCTTGATGTGATCACGTTCTTTCCTTTCTCGAACTGAAAGAGATATGATTAATGAATACATAGTATCTACATGTACAACACTCACTACAGCAGTAGATACAAAACATGAAATAAACAAAGTACGCCTCCACTTCAAATCATCTTTAACAAAAAAATGACAAATGCAAAATAACTATACCTTTCTGACTTTGTGCGATAGATTTTGGTGGTTGGTTATCAATGGCAGCTGAAAAATTAGAAACATTATACAGTCTCTAAATTGAGGAATATCATTAGTCTATAACATGAGACATGAAACGTAACTTCAAATTACACCATACATGTATATTGTAACATATTGGCCATGTACTATATATAGTCATTATCTTTATACAACTGCTATGATCATGTTATATTCAGAATGTGAAAATAACAGTCTTTACACAACACTGTTTCAGGAACCAGAGCATGATATGCTTATCCATATCCTTGACAGAAATCTCTGTAAATGTTGAAACAACATTTTCAATGTCTAAGAAATATTATCATTGTATCACAACCACCGACAGAAAGTTCTCAAAGCTCCATGTTATAACCAAACTGGTGGCTGATAGTGTGAATGTCCATGTATTGTATTTGACAGAGTCTAAATACATCTGAGTTATTATTAACATAGTTTCAAATCCACATCCTCCCTTTAACTTTAGAATTTGTCATCTGTGATATTTTCACCAAAAAGGACTGTTGATGTTAGACTTTAAAAGACCACCATGTATACTCACGTTTAGCTTTATTTATCTTGCGGTAATGGTTGTTCATGTGATCCAGAACTAGATACTGTGTTGTCAGTTTGGCAGATGTTGGGGCAAGTGCTGGAAAATAAGCAAGCCAACATTTTTTAACCATACCACACATCATAATTTCAGAATAAATATAAGCATAAGATATTATGAAAACTGACAGCTAAAATAACTTGGAATCCACATTCATAGTACACCTGTTTATATTTGAAAGGATAGAAAAACATCTACATTTGACTGAATTAACTCATTAAAATACTTTAAGACTAAAAATTCTGATGACAGTAATCTGTTACAAAGACCCAAATGTGTTTTTGTTCAATTGTCAAAGCTACTTTGACAAAGTGTAATCACAGAAAAGACATTCCAGTAAATATTTTGGTACTATTTCTGCCTCAACACTGTGCCACTATTTGTACACAATATATATATTTTCACTTGCCATCGTAGAGATGCAAATTGTGAACTTACGGCCACTTTTCAGCCCAAGACTCCCTCTCAAACTTCCAGCCATATTTTTCTGCTCCTCAGAGCTCCTGTAAAAAGAATTCAAGTTGTTTGTTTACATTTTATGGGGATACCTTTTATGGCTTCTAACAGGTGAAACCTGCCACTGCTATAACCATAAATATTTGACAATGTACAATGAAATTGAGCTGACCTGCACTTCTTTTATCCCCATGAACCATTTAGCTTAACACCAAGAACTGGTAGTTTCAATGTCTCTTTGTATCATTGTCAAAATTTGTATCACCAACTTTCACCTCTAATCGTTTCATGTCACTGACCACTGAAGTGATCATTCTTAACCTGAAGTAATATTGTTGATATTAATGTTGTAGTTCCGATCTTGACTATTAGCATAACAGAAAGAGTTCCACCCGTACCCCCTTCTTTAACATTGTAATTCCCTCTCAGGAGAGTTCTTCTTCGGTGTAATATTCCAACACTGAAATAAATTCATTGATTGTTTTTAATACCTGTTCTGGTTTATTGAATCTATATATTTATGGTGAGGTATGCATCTCAGTTCCCAATTTTGGTTTGCGTTGCGGGGTGAGTGGTACCGGCGGAACACTTCCCAAACATTTTTCAACGTCTATTGACACATCTGGTGATCGAATTGGTACAGTAACTTACACAATACCGGATACCTGGTGTCACGTCACCCTAACCCTAACGCAAACCGTGAATCTTACCCTAAGCCTAACCCGGCCAGCACGACCGCAATCCCTAAACTCCATAAATCCAATTTCGAAACAGAAAAAACAATGCCAAATCCACGACTGAAATCAGCGGTAGAACACGACGAAATTCGTTCCAGTATTTGCGCGGTTTTATACAAGACATATAACAACCATTGCAGTATTGTTGAACCTACCGTTATATGAGAGTGCTTCCAGGGTAAAAGTACCCAAACAGTTTGATGCTACATAATGCAATTCACAAAACAGTCTAAAATCGATAGCGAAATTCCAGTTCAGACTCGTCCGCCATTTTGGTAACTATAAACTGTCGCGTGCGACCCCTATCGGTATAAGTGGGAGTTACATCCCCTGGTTAGCTTTTCTCGTTGCTGCAGTGTTAATATCCTATCTCTCGCCCGTAGAAGATACTGCAGTGTAATATTTTCACTTCAATATTACACTAGTGTAATACCGCTTGACGTATGACGTGAAAATGGTTCAAAGTTGTGACGTCACAATGCTAATGTTGATGTCGCGATTTTTCTAGACTTTGCTTGACTTGAAAGCTGAGTGTCCTCACACTATAGGCAATTTCGCCGCAGTTTCAGTCAGTTTATGTTGGCGAGTAATAAACAGAATACTAAACTCGCTTCCGTGACATACCATTTTTATTAAACTCGTTAAAGATTTCGTATCAAACTCGCTTTCTCTCGTTTGATACCAAATCATTAACTCATTTAATAAAAATGCTATTACACGGATGGTCGTTTAGTATCCTCTGTATATCCTGTCGAACTCACTCTTACTTGCTTTTCTATTTCTATACAATTCGCTACATATTTGTATGGGTTATCTTGCAATGGGACGTTTATTTCAAAGCAGCACTCGGCCAGGGTCATTCAATAGTCATTCGTTAATGTCGATCATTGGAAAATTTTACGCCCCAACGAATGAGTTCAGTTTTGCGCCGATTTCAGCACTATTTCCAGCTACGTGGCTGTGGTCTGTTAATAATCGAGTCAGGACCAGACATTTCAGTGATCAACAGCACGAGCATCGATAAATGCAACTGCGATATGATATGACGTGTCAACCAGGTCAGCGAGCCTATTGGCCCCGATGAAAACATGTTAAAGAATGCAGAAGTATCGCGTTAACATCAACTGCCCTTTTATAATAATCTACTTTGAGACATTTTGTTTATATTAATAATTAATTCAGATATCTTATTGCATGTGTTGAATGGCATGGGAATTAACAAAATGTTAACTGACACTGTCGCACACCCCTCAAAAACAGAAAGTGTAAAACTGTCACAAAGCATTGTAAACACCTTTCCAGTTTTGTCAAATAACAAGATCAACAAGGAAGAAAGACATTATGGAACTACAGAAGCATCAATGGCGGATCGGATCTGATCGGCGATATGTCATATTTTTCACACACATCACATACACCCGACCAATTTTTGTAGATAATGAAACTATCATTTTTACTTGCAAACACATTTCACCTGATAGTATATTCCCCTCATAAGAAGTAAAGGTCCTGATAGTATATTCCCCTCATAAGAAGTAAAGGTGTTTGTGAAAGATGTTTTGTTTTAAGAAATAACTAGAAACACTCAAACAACGTGTAGTATTTCAATGGCGGACACATTTTTAAAGTGATAAAACTATCACTATTACTTGCAAATACCTAAAGGCATGTGTCCCATCTAAAAATTAAACGAATGTGTTAAAGAAGTCTTTGTGGGCACAATTTAGTCTACCTTCGCGATGAATCGAGAATGGAAGCCAGTGTGCTATGACATGCCGACTTGAAACTTCACTAGAAATCTACTGTCCTAATACTGACACTGATACCAACTATTTGACTTAAAGTGACAAAATAGTTATCTTCTACTTGTAGGATTTCAGTTGTCACAACACGCTGCGAATTTAATCAGCGGTTGAAAATAAAAACTAAGCTGCCGCCACATTGGATACACTGGTTACGTAACGACCCGCGGCATACGTTAAGGGCCAGTAGAGGAGTTTCTTCTCCCTCCCTATACAGTCTCCCAGCAGAACTGTACACGAACATCCACTTCCAGACAGTGCCGAAGTGTTGACAATTGGCGTTAACAGCTACTGTACTATTCATGCTCTACTAATCGTACATATCACGTCTTGAGCACAGGTCAAACCATATTTCATTTACAGTCCCACGCCCCTCTTTTCTCAAGTCCCTGTTCCAGAGGTTTCAATTCCCTTCATTCACCGCGGAGTACACAAATCATTTATTACTTGCCAGCTACTTAATGTTAAGCTGCCTGGATACGTCTCCGCGAGCACACATACAGGGTGCACAATAATTTGTAAAGTCATAAAAGCACACTGTGTGTGACAGAACATCTCCCCCTCACCCCGTACAAACACGCACACAAACACTGATTGATGAGTGCCGAAATGTAGACTCACATCGACTTTCATGCCGAACTGTTGTCATCTATGGCGTAAGCAACGTGGCTCATAAAAATATAATGTTATCTTTTACCAGGGGCGTACCCAGGTGATGAAGATTTGGCAAAACTGGAGTAGCCCGTCTCACACAAGGCCGCAAATGTCATTTATCTATATGGCCATAAAATGTTATGCATCAGCTGATTTCATTCTAAGTAAACTTAGTCTCAGTGCATTTCGATACACTCCACCGCTGAGTCTAACAAAACCTAGTAGAAGGTAGTAGTGGAGTGTAAGGAAAAGTACTGAGGATAAGTTTACTTAGACTGCAGCTGATTCACGTTTCATTAAAAAAGAGATTAAAAAACTTTTCCATGGATATTCTTGACGGTGTGTTTGGGGTTAATAGAATTAAGTTGGGTACAATTTATATGCATATGGAAAAATCTGCAGGCTAGTGCTAATATGGGTAGACGTTCATTGTTGTAAGTAATGTTGTGAATACATTTCGATTACTAGAATGCTAGTTCCCGATTACATTATACAATAGCATCATTTGTACAAATGACAGTCTTGTCATTTCGGAGTAAGGAAATCTTTATTCTCTTGATGTATATATACGTCTTTGTCCAAACCTGTTCCATAATTGACCGTATCTGGTGCATGGGACTCTGGACCTGATACCTCCTTTTCCTCTGGCTGAGGTGCTCAATTTCCTTTGGCTGAGGTGCTCATTGGTGTTATCTTAAAATGTCAAAAGTGTCAATTGTTCTTGAAGTATTTGAAAAATAATTGCGTGAAAAATATCCAGTTTGATAAAAAATCAGTTGTTTATACCGTCATGTGGGTGTTCCATTACACCAGATAATGGAACTAGTGATGCGGCTCCGTTGCCAGTGTCTTATTCAACTGCCTGCTTGGGTACGTCTGCATTATTGATTGACTGAGTCGGGAAGTAAATGTATAAACAATAGACAGTTATAATACGGGCAAGGTATTGCTAGATCCATGGAAAGGAAGTTACATATGCACATATGTATGCACTGTTTGACCTCGAACACTGGCGACTTAAACAGTACAGAATTACAAATCTAGTTTAGAACAGCTGACTGAATTAAGTGTATACAGTTACACTAGTGAGTCTAAACTCTTGGTGGGTTGTATATTTGGTTGGGGTCTATAAATAATCGCGTCTGGGCCAGACAATCAATTGATGAACATCATGAGCATCGATCGAAGCAATTGGGCAGTTGGGATACGATGACATGTGTCAATCAAGACGGCAGGTCTGACCACCCGACAATGCCTCTTGCGATAAGCATGGTTTACCGAAGACCAATGTTAAGCCGGATCTTCTCGGGTTCATGTGAGAATTGGCCTTCAGTAACCCATGCTTGTCGCAAGGCAACACTGTCGGATCCAGGGTGTAGTGGTGTGGGGTGTGGGTGGAGGATGTCAGGGAGGATGACCCCAACCCCTTTTGAACTTGACTTATGATCACACTGAAGATTTTTATGGGTTTTTTTTGCGTTGGTGAGCCAATGGGGGTTTCAAGGGGTTCAAAATCCCGGATCCGCCAATGACGTAGATCGATGCTCATGGTGTCACTCACTGATTCAGAGCCGGATACAGCTTTTTTTTCTTTCTTGAGAAAGACGGAGAACACGCTTCATTTTCACCCGTTTTCAATGGTCATTTATTAATCTTTTAGGATAAAAGGGAGGGTGTGGGTGGGTGGATGGGAGTTGGGAGACCACCATGATACAGATGGGCAGCTACTGATTGTGGCCTTAACCATCAAGGGGATTTTACCACGATATGTGACCAATAAAAGCGATTATATTTAAATTCATCGACATGACTTCTATTTTCATTCGAGCCTAAGCCTAAGCTTTTATGCTGCGACTCAGTGCAGTCTGGTTCGAGGGTCTGAGTGTTGAAGCCTAGCGAAGCAGACCTCGGGAACCAAGGTCCTTATCCTCAAAACGTCCGTAGCTATAAGAATTCTTAAGTTTGATCGTAGCAAGAATAGCAAGCCAGGCTACGGCACGGTGTCCCTCTATCCGTAACTACACGAGTTGTTGGATGTCCCTCCAAGTATGTCAACATAATCTCGAGATACATGGTACACAATCAGTAATATGATTGGCCACGTCTCGTTTGCTATATTGCCCGTTGGGAAATATTGAGATTTGCCAACACCTCAGACGTTCTATTCAAAACGTCTTGGTATTCCCGGTAAGCAACAACTCCGTGGTCAATTACTCTTGTAGCAACAGCCGACTGTTTCCTGATCAGGAAGTGGCGGCAATTGCAGAATGCCCAGATGTGTATGGCAGCCCAATCCCAGACAAATTTGAGAACTGGCGTTGACAAGATCAACGTATCGTTTGTCTCATCCACGGTTCTTACGCGAGGTTTAGCTTTACTTAACAACATTCCGGCAATGTCACTCCAGAGATGGGCTTCACTCATTGTGCATATCTAGGAAATCGAACTCGGGTGTTCAGCATGACGAGCGAAGGCTTTAACCACTAGGCTACCCCACCGCCCCTTGTGGGCGATCGAACCCCTGGCAACGTTTCACAAAGCTATCATAGCGAAACGACTGTCGTACGTCCTACACAGTAACAGACTTACAGTCGTAGCGATACGAACCCATGAAGGGTTGACACATCAACACAGATCGATGCTCATGCTATTGATCACTGGATTGCCTGGTCCAGACTAGAATGTTTACAGACCGCCGGAATATTGCTGAGTGCGGGGTAAAACTAAACTCGTTTAGCTCCTAAATGGTTCTCAAACTCCCAAAAGCAAAATTGGTGGTTAGGTGAACACCCCGACCACTTTGGCACACCGACATAAAAATTTCATGAATTGCGTTGTCGTTGAACAAAGACCTTCGCTTTGGTTCCTTTCATATATACTAAACAGAATGAACGTTCTGTTCAGATCCTCACTAAAAGGAGTAAATAATACCTTTCTGCCTAACCAAAATCAGATTCAAACAAATCCCTTTCACGCTGCCACGAAGTAAAAATCATCACTCACTGGCGTTATGTTTCCGAACTGTTATAGAACAACAAAATTCCTCATCCGAAGAACTACATCCATCTTGTCTACAGAATTTATGGCACCTTACAGAGCTGAAACATTTCCATTCAAAAGTTCTTCAAAGTATGAATTACTGCCACGTTCATTTGAAGCGTTAGCCCCGGAAAATGTGTTTTGGGTGACAAGACATAGCCTTAAGAACCCTATTCCCATGACATCCCAAGACATTTGTTTTGTATCCCTCCCATCCGTCTCGCGCACAGTAGACCGTGTTCATCATGTGTATATCGTACATCTCGTGCTACCCAGACCTATGAGCCCACTATGAGCCCAATATAAATGTTGCTAGGTTCTGGTATAAGAGGTATACTCTGAAGACCCACAATACTTGCGCGGCTGGAGTGGCCCGAGAACGCCAGCAAATACTAGCGAGTGTTCGGAGTTTATTCCTTCCAAAGATTGGTTTAGTGCACACCCTCAAACGCCATTAATGTCAACTCGTCTCAGTCGCTTTAATAACATTAGTGTTTTAGTCCCTTGGGTTACTTTTGTACACAGATGTAATGGATACAGACATATACACAATGTCCGACATCCATAGGACGTATAGGAGCTGGAATATTGCCGAGTGTCTGATCAGAGCAGTCACCAGTCATTCGGTCTACCCGCTTTCTTTCAGGATATCTGTTTGTCCTGGAAGAGAAATCTGTACATATTCTTTATTTACATCATCGATTATTTACAGTCATTGCATTGTTCTATTTATTAACACAGAAAAATGCATGATTTCTTTAAACAAAAAAAAAACAAAATGTAAACAACAAATGGGCACCAACTCTCCATATCAGCAAACGTCTTCTCGTAATTTATCTGCTGCGCATCACATCTTATATATCGTGAGAGTGGGGACAAACGCCGAACGGCGCACTACTTTTGCATAGTCTACACAGCGAGGAACTAAGATCAAGCCCCAAATCATCACCGTATATTTCCAGCTGACCAACAGGATTTCCCATACTGAAGCCTATGCGAAATCGAGCCCATGGGCCTATTTAAGATATCTAATGTTGTTGTTGGGAGTGATGCACCTGAATTAGGGGACGGGGGAATCCATCAAACGACTCCACTGAGACTCGTAACTTGGGTTTGCAGACAGTGTTGAAGATTTTGATTTATAGATGGGAAGCTGCTCTTCTACGTCCATTGTTTTCACAGTGTCACACTAATATGTGAAATCTTCAGATACAGGGATGGAATTAGACTTTGAAATGGAAATATGTTTCAGGAAGATCATTTCTTCACATAATTCTCTGAACATGTATTATACAGAAGCCCAGAGCCATTGTCATGCACTCAGATGGTCTGAATTGGATATACATGTACATGTATCTGTTTCAGGGTGACAAATTAGGAAGGAATATGTCAGTGATGTCCTCGTCCATTCTCATTGGACAAAACAATTCTTTTTATGCAGTATATGTTTACATTTACACAATTATATGTTATTATTCCTGAATTCCTTTCCAAGTAATACACCGTTCGAAGCTTTCGTTCGAAAATTCAGTCCCATAATTACAGTTCATTCTCATCAGTACAGCGATTAGGCCTCCAAGCAGCAATACACCAGTACAGCGATTAGGCCTCCAAGCAGCAATACATCAGTACAGCGATTAGGCCTCCAAGCAGCAATACATCAGTACAGCGATTAGGCCTCCAAGCAGCAATACATCAGTACAGCGATTAGGCCTCCAAGCAGCAATACACCAGTACAGCGATTAGGCCTCCAAGCAGCAATACATCAGTACAGCGATTAGGCCTCCAAGCAGCAATACATCAGTACAGCGATTAGGCCTCCAAGCAGCAATACATCAGTACAGCGATTAGGCCTCCAAGCAGCAATACATCAGTACAGCGATTAGGCCTCCAAGCAGCAATACATCAGTACAGCGATTAGGCCTCCAAGCAGCAATACATCAGTACAGCGATTAGGCCTCCAAGCAGCAATACATCAGTACAGCGATTAGGCCTCCAAGCAGTGTTCGCAATACATCAGTGCCTGCTGATCAACATTCAACTGTAATTCATGAGGAAGGTTCCTCTGATAGTTATATGTATGGTGTCGACGGTCATATATTTACAATCATTCTAAACGTAAATTAAATGAACAAAGTACTAATGGCAGCTGTGAAGCAAAGATGAAAACACTCAAGTTATTGAACAACCCGGTAATATTTGAGTCTTCACTTGACCATTTGGTCACACGGCTAGTCTCCCACAGGCCACCTGATAGGAGTGCTAAAGGAAGCAGATAAACTACCTCAAACCGAAAAGCGCGTGTATACAAATTGACATGTAAATATGACAGTACCTACATAGGTGAAACAGGCAGGCCTCTATGTACTCGTATGAACATGAACCAAGCATCGGAACACCAAAACCTCGGACATGAAATCAGCCTTCCAGACCAGAAATCCTAACGATCTGGAATGACACTGCCATTTTGGCCGTAAACGTTAACAATTGGAGGAAAGGAAAATAAATGGAGATCATCTAGATCCACAGCTCCAAACCTGAAATTTACAGGGATCAGGGTGTTTTCTACCGAATGTCTGATTAATATGCTATCAGTGTATAATTTTAATTTTAAATCCTTTTGTTGTACACCCATTGCAGAAACATACCACTTAATCTCTCTGAACTCAATCTCTATCTGTAATACTATCTCACTGCCTTCCCGTACATGCTTTATATTTTGCTTGTGGTTATATTCTCTTTCACCTGATGAAGGGGCAGGAAGGAGTCAAGGAATATCGTGTTGTAAATATTAAAGAACTTGTGAATCCACACCATTCTTTGCCGTGTTACCTTCCAATGCCAAACAAGCAAATGTGAGTCAAAACAATACCCGAGCATCTCCCCTTGTGTTTTCTTTCAACTAGTTATGGGAAAATGACTAAACTTATTTTTGAACCCAATGAATGAGAAGCTGTTGAAGAGGCCAACTTTTTAATCAATTACATTGATTTTGATGATTAATGACACATGTTTAATATATGAACCATTCCTGTGTCCTATGAACCTAAGGGGTCTTCACCCATTCCATCAACGTCTTCAACGTCATCTACGTCTTCAACGTCTTCATTGTCTTTATTGCCCACTTAGTCCTTTCTGAAACGCCCCTATTATCATCTCCTATCATTACTTTTTAAAACGTTACTGAAAGTCCATTGACTGTGGTGGCTCATACACACCCTTGATTGGGCACCTGCTATAACATCTCCGCAAATTCTAGCATCATCGACCGCATAAGCGTTTGGCTCCACATTGACCCCATTTACCTTTAACCCTTACTTGCCCTTGACGAAGCAAATATACAAAAAGGGGGTGTGACCCTTCTGACAACATAATTGACCCCCACTCCACCTACCCCACAATAGCCTTTCCATTAGGAGTGGGAAGACTTTTGCCACAAGTAGGGTTGTAGAACGTGGCCATGACGTTCACTGGCACAGTTGGCACGGACAGACTTTCATTGATATCCATGGTGATATACATCACATGTTTGAAGATGTCTGGGGATGTCATTCAATGGTTCATAAACATTTAGCCAAAATAGCGGCAAGGCATAAAACCTAATGCTTCACTCTTCGTTCGGAATTGATCATGGTTTTATTGAAATGTCAAAAGGAAATGGATGATATGATGTTATTGATCCTGATACGAATGCCAAGTTGGAGAAATCTATAACCCTGATCCAAAATGTGTTTAATTCTGTGGCCCTGGCAAGAACGTACAGAGTATCGGGAAGGAATGGGATACAACTGTGGAACAATATTTTGACCTACATGAATTCTATCTCATACTTCAATGCCAGAAATGCCCTCCATTTTTATTTCAGAATGTGAAATTAGTATTAGTTGTAGTCTTTTTTTTCAAATGTATAAAATCAAACTGGAACTATATAGAACTATGCTGATTATGAAAACAGTGTTTTTCACTTTAGAACACCATTGAAGCTGACAAAACGACAAGTGAAAAGAATTCATTGCAAGCCTTGTTTTAGTAATATATTGAGAATGTTGAGAGAAATACATACTCTTCGTGAATTTCCAATTTTGTAACTCGGACATATGCCATGGCCAGACCCCTCCGGACAGCGTGGGAGAGATGTGTCCCTATAAGAGCACACCTCGGTGAGATTCAGAAACTCCTCCCCATTATTTAACAACTGAATGCTGGAATTTATAAGAATGTATTATCAGTTAGGATTAAAGAAATATATTTACCCCTTTACTGTTAAAATGAAAAGACAATTAAAGATTTAGAAAGTAGAAATATCATTCTGTAAATAACTTTTATTGAAAGCGTTTTGTTCGACTAGTAGTGCGTATTTGTTTGTCAGTAATGAACAAAATTCATAGCTACATGTTTTTCTTTTCAAAGGACTAACTATGAACTTTGTGTCTCTCCTTATGTGTGTCGTCTGTTTGCCATTACGCATCAGAATATACAGTTACGTCTTTTCGGAATTGATTGTACATTTGTACATTTTTTTAAGGTTTAATAAGTCTTATGGTAGGCACGCGGAGGACGCTTCGAAATTTGATGCATTAGTGACTCAAATGATGTAACTCCCCATTTCTACTGATACCCTACGTTCCCGGAAAGATCAGACAGAGACCACATATCATATACACTGTATATGTGAACAATTGACTAGACTTTGCGTGTGTTTATGACGGATGCTACTGGGGGGCAGGATACCCGGTATCATCACTAGTTCATCACTAGTCATTCACAAATGCTCTTCTTATCGCATGTGACAATCACTGGATTGTCTGGTCCAGACTCGATTTGTTTACAACAACATCATATATAATAACGGTATTGTAAAATTATTTTAGTAACTATATTGTGAAAACGTAGTTCTTTAAGTCTAGGCTCAAATGGTTCACGTAAACAGAACCCCCACGGTGATAACTATGTTCCCCAGAGAAATCGGTGGACCTACTGCCCAAATTCTGTATGGAATTTGTAATGTCTGGGTGTATAAGAGAACAATGAGCACGGAAGTAGGGCTGGATATTGCTTTGACTTTCATATTGCGATATATTGCAATTATACCTGAGATATTTCAATACATACTGTACATATTGACTGGAAGGTGTCTGCTCAAGTCCCAGCATCATAAATTCATAATAGCTATCTGTGTGTGACATCTTTTTCTTAGTCCCTCTTACGCCATACATTCAGACTCCCCGTCTCTATTGTGTATGGCTATATGACAGTGATTTACAGATGATGAAAATGCAGTAGAACCTTTACGTGGAATGTTTAAATGAAGTTTTGAGAATATAATGACACGTGTAACAGCACAACATGATTTTCATAGTGCTGTTTGCTTCGACAGAATGCACCTCAATGCAATAATAATTGTTACCGTATGTCAGTGATTCATTACGATTCAACTCTAGTATAAATATGTGTAACACGACCTGCTGCATTTAGATAGTTCCTTGCACAGTCCGCTTGAGTCAGAAACGGACCGAATTGAATTGTAAATTGAATTGTAAATCGTACAAAATTGCCACACAAGTATAAATAGTATAGATGTTTATCATTTACTAATACCCAACAGCTGTCTCTTATTTGAACGTGATCCGGACTCCACCAAAAAAGGTTGTTTGAGAAACCATCACTGAAAACGCGAAAGTTGTTATCTGTCGCAGCGGGGTGAAACCGCAGAAACGGAACAGCCAGTATCTCGTCGTGCACGGGATACACACGCCTGATCAAAACTGAAGTTGAATGCTGACGTGAAACAGTTGATGATTTAAGTGTACGATTTTTTCCACTTTATGCCATTAATAAATTCCGTAAGCGGGAATCAAAAGCTCTGGGAGTATCAGCAAAGGGTACTGACAAATGTTCCGGAACACAAACATTGTGAGGGTGGTGCGAGGCAGGTAGGGGTCACGTCAAAATCACACAAATTAAAACATTTGGACAACTTTCAAGAGAACCTTGTCAGGCAGTCGAACACCTGTAGTAGAACCGATTCAGTCTTGACTTGCAAAATCAATCAATTAGACTTATCTTGGATTATTTTCTTAACTTGTTATCTATGATCCATGAGCAGATTAAAAGCCTCCGAGTCTCCAAAGCGTCTTTGTACAGTATTTCCAGTTACTGTGTGTCGTATTTTGGTGAATATTTGAAATTTAGATAATTTTCTTATTGTCTTTAATTCAATTTATGATGTTGTCTTTCTGTTTACGAAAGTCTATTTTTAGACGTTAACTGTGAAGGGAACGTATAAGGACATATCATTCTACAAGGTAGGACAAACAGGTTGGATATGTTGTTTTCACATAAGTTAATAGTCACAATGGTTTATTAAAGGTCACATGCAACAAAAAAATCAAACATAATTAAAACACAATTATCACTTATTCATGACATATAATATACATTGCTGCATGTAAAAAAACAAATAAACTGAATTATAAGCGTACACTCGCGATTTAAAAGTGCAATATTTTGTACTTAGGCTTACTTCCCTCGAAAAGAAGCTCTCGACAGACGGAACCCAATCAGAGCGGATTTGTGTGCACTCAAGTGTAACGACGGCTTCCGACTGGCTGTTTCATTTGCTGATATGCTGAGGGTTCATTGTGTGTACAGAAACATGATCTGTTTGATGGGCATTTTAGAAGTATGGAGAGTCACAAGAAAGTAAGATTCTTTATGGATAACAACTTCTTTTATTGTACTTGATGCGTCGTTTCAGTATGAATTCATATACATTTGTCAAACAAAATCATATACACTAGAATAAGTTGTTATCCATAAAGAATGTATATATAGTGTTTTGTAAATACATGTTCTCTGAATTGAGTTCGATCCAATCAAAAATGATTTCAGTAGAGATGGTGAACTACTGCGTGGCTGGAATCTGTCATTCGTCTAAGTACAAGACACGAGTTTGCACCAGTTTCCGTGAGATCCAGTCATCCGAGAAAAATGGATGTAGTTTGTTTGCAACCCACATGCAAAAACATGTCATGTGTACAAGTATCGCACCTGCCTTATTACACAATGTGCCAGAGACAGGACTCAGGTGCACGAGTCATAAGTCAATTTATTTTGTTTATGGCCTATAGCCTGATAGGTGTTAAGTTCAAAATGCATGCGGTCAATGATTGACGCTGTGTATTGCATATTGTCTTTAGCCGACAGGCAGGCAGACATATAGGTGTCAATAACCAGACCTTGGGCTTTATCTGTGACAGAGGCTGCTTACCACAATCCACATGTTTTTTTTATGTAACGAGTAGATTATTTGTTTGTTTGTGTACACAACCAAGATTAGACTACTGCTCACGACCTCATACTCCGGGCATGCATGCTGTTTCAAGCTCCGCGAACCTGTTCACTGCGCGTGCTTTATGGGCGCAGTGCAGCTGTTGAAACCACTTTTTCCCCCAGCCCTGGGGGAAATTTACTGAATCGTTTCAACTCCGATTTCGCGGGCTTTTTTCATCGCGTTTGTTTCAACTTTATAGGCTGATTTGGTATTTTGATGATTTGTTTCGGTAAGTGCATACCGAAAGGTATCATAATCTGCAAAGTTGTGTTTTACATTACACGTGACCTTTAATTTTGATTAAAACCATTCAGAAGTTAATAGAGATGTAAATGATTATCACAGCTGTGAACGAACACAGCTGTGAAGTATCGATTTCAGACCAGGCGTTAGAACCTCGACTGGAAATGAACCGTGGAGAATCAATATTCTTACATAAGTGAGTGAGTTTAGTTTTACGCAGCACTCAGCAATATTCCAGCCATATGGCGGCGGTCTGTAAATAATCGAGTATGGACCAGACAATCCAGTGATCAGCATCATGAGCATCGATCTGCACAATTGGGAACCGAGGACATGTGTCAACCAACTCAGCGAGCCTGACCATCCGATCCCGTTCTTACGCTTCTTACGACAAACGTAGTCGCATTTAAAAGCAAGCATGACATAGCTTAAAACAACTTAACATTTCAATCTAGACCATTACACTCTCAACACATACAAAGGTGTTATTAATATGCATCTAAAAATCAATTTATCTATTGTCATTTTTTCCCCAGCAAATCGATTAAATACACGCAGGAGGTGAAACACTATTTAAGACACTGTGGTTTGATATCAGGTTCATAAAATCAGTGCTGTGCATCATGTATGGAGTCCGGAGTATCTGATTTCTGTTAACATGCATGAATGCAAGACTAACTGTCCTGTCCCACAAACGGACGTAACAGCCATGGTTTGGTTCATGTTAATATGTGGGTTACGATAGATTTTTGGGACCCGGCCAAGTGCTTTAGCATACATTTCCCACAACAACCTCCATTAGCTTCATTGTTTTAGAATATACCATGATATCCGGATCAACATTTCCTCATACATGTTTTAAACTCTTGTTAAGACCACTGGGAATGTGTCGAACTGCAAGTGTCTTCAATCAAAACATGTGCCAAACTGCGAGTGTCTTCAATCAAAACATGTGCCGAACTGCAAGTGTCTTCAATCAATACATATGCCGAAGTGGAGATTTCTTCAACCACAACAAAAGTCGAACTGTTGGCTTCTGTCAGATTTTTCCGTATTACTCCCCAGCTGCCTGCCATGGGGCCTATAACAGGATATACATATCCAATTGTACACCGACTTAATTGCTTATCAAGCCAGTACGAGCAATCTAGTGTCCTATTGAGATTTATGTCTAGTTCAACATGACGCTTCCGCACAATCGATCGAAACACCCAGATCCTAATTGTGTAACTGTTGGCTCTGTATCGCTTGTCGAGGATCGACCCAGGCGTAAACTCTCTACCCCGAGGCCTGTATACGGTCAAAGGCATCTTCTGTTGTCCTGGTGATAGTTCATTACCATAATACCAACTGCCATTTCAAAGTCTATAATCCAGTAACCGCAGAGTCATAGTTGAACAAACGGTTCTTCATACATACAACATCTACTTCTAGTTACGTTCTAGGATCTGGATAAGTTTCCCCCTTTGTACGATGGTTGGATTGGAACGAGACGCTCGCTCTGGTGGAAACGGCGCCTGTCGGATTGGGTCACGTGTGTGCTGGCAGATAGTTCCGGCAGCATATACTTCTCCCTCTCTGCTGCAGGCGTGACAATTCGCCATGCTGTGGAAAAGTATAGGCATCATCTTCGCTGTCCTTACCGTTTACGTCCTCCTGTCAGCGACAGTGTTCCATTATCTGGAACAGCCAAATGAAGTCCTTGTCAAGAATCACACACGGGATTTTCACCTGGACTTCCTTCGTAAGTAATGATTCTGTCAATATTGCATTACGTCAGACTGATCTCACTGACGTGAATAGGTGTTGCAAGTCGCATTACAGACTCTGGCATGTGTATGCGAAAGTGCATGCGTGTATGTGTGTACCTCTCAATAGTGCAGATATGCTCACTGACAAGATAGCTGTCGAATATCAGTCGTTGCGGAATGCTCATCAATGATGCGGATCGCATCATCGGTTTTTTTAATTCAGTGTAGTATATTATCCTCAAGATAATTATACATAATCATTTTTGTATAACTACGATGGAAGGTTAGTATACAACGATGTTCCCAGTATGTGAAAGTATGTGTGATAATAACAGCGATGGCCAAGTAAGGTTAGGCAATATTCAGTATCGGAGTAGTTTTCACTATTCAGCTTTCGCGATGCATGTATGTTGATGTTGATGTTGATGTTGATGTTGATGGTCATTATGTTCTAGTCCGGGCTGATAATATAGTGCTATACATAGTGCTAGCCTGATAGTGCTAACATACTGATCTAGAGCCAGTGCGGACTGGGATCGTCCTTATAGTGCTAGCCAAATGATATACCATAGGAAGGTGTGATGTAAATATTCCACTCAGGAACAATATACTGATCTAGAACTAGTGCGGACTGATGTCGCCCTTACAGTGCTAGCCAAGTGATATACCACGCCGAGTGATATACCACTCTTGACAAGCAGCAGGCAGGGTAACAACAAGAGCCTTTTGTAACATCTTTTGGTATGACGCGCACTGAGATCGAACCACCGACCTATCAACTAGATTATACAGGCGGTCCGAGCATTGTTTTCGGTTTGTGTCTTTGTTGTTCAATGCTGCATTCAGCAGTATTCCGGACCAGCGACAATCTGTAAATAATCACGTCTGAACAAGACAATCCAGTGATCAACAGCATGAACATCGATCTACACCAGTGACATACGACGATGTGTGTCAACCCAACCGGTCATAGTAAAAAAGACGAGGTTGCAACGGAGGGAAAACACATTCGTATTTCGTCTCGTATCAGTATATTCCATTTATAAGTTTTACAAATTTCCTAATTTCGATGAATTCTGCTTTAACTGAAGCGGCGAGTTGCAGGTTATTACTACAGATGTCTATACTACATCACTGATATCAGCTTAGAATGTCACACTTTAAAAATAGTACAGTGGTTTATATATATTTTATACTCTGTATTGTTTGTTGTTGTGTACTGTAAGGCTAAAGAGTTCTCTTGTCTGTGCGCGTTCTTCTCCAAGCACAAAATATCAAATCGATAACTATCCTACGTCTCTTGGCAAACATACAGCTGAGAAATCGTAAAAATAGAGTCATGTTATTGTTTCAGTAATAAAACTTACACTCTGATGACACCTGTCACAGGACACGAAATTTATTTTTTTAAGTGAACTAATTAGCGAAGTGGGAAAGACGAGTGTCATTACGTAGTCTGTCTTTTCTATTGTCCCCTGGCAATTGATGCCACTGGTGCCATGATACTTCACACTCGTCAGCAATAAAACCTGAAAGTCCACGAGGATCAGTCTGATATCTTACGATGCACGTAACGTTAACTGCAGATTACACAGTCAGCTATAGTAAGTTATGCACTCCACTTCAAAGGTAATACACGATAGCTTAAAGTGATAAGAGGCAAAAACCCACACGCACACACACCACATTTCTTTGATAACTACATACTTGAAAAAAGACCCAGACTTAAATATTGATGTACTTGCATATGAATTCAACCCTGAAACACTGCTAAGTAAGATCAGTTTAACACTATTGACAAAACCCAATTGGCTTGTGTAAACATCGTGATGTATTTATGCGCTTATGACTCCATAGGTAATGAGTGTGTGAGTGAGTGAGTTTAGTTTTACGCCACTTTTTAGCAATATTCCAGCAATATCACGGCGGGGGACACCAGAAAATGGGCTTCACACATTGTACCAATGTGGGGAATCGAACCTGGGTCTTCGGCATGACGAGCGAATGCTTTAACCACTAGGCTACCCCACCGCCCCCGTAGGTAATGAGAACATTGGTGAAACACATACAAAGATCTTAGTCTGTTTGGTTATGTTGAACATATCCTCCTCCACATGTTTTTTATGGTGAAATCAATCCTGGTTTTCAATTTCTCATGTTTTTTTATTCTAATGCTCATTGTCGAGTTATCTTTTCATCGCGTTGATTGAAATAATGATAATAATTGACTCTTCTACTATGCCTCAAGAAAATGCTGGATTCTGATTCAGAAAAATCAGACGGTATCAATTCTGGATTGATGCTGTCTGCTTTAGGCCGTTTCACCGCGTATTAACAAGTCTTATTGTAAGAACTACTTCTGTTTGACCACAATGATGGCGGGTTATAACAACAACTCCATGGATTTTGACGCTGACTCGAGAATTCGCCACATATGCAGTTCGAAATGTTTGGATTTAGTAGTCGCATGTACACACATTTGACGAAACGGCACTGTCTCTCTTTTGAACACACGAAAGCACAATGGACACTCGCCGAGCGTAAAAATCAACAATTTTTGATGAGATACAGATCGTAGGTCTATCAGAAAAGGATCTATTCTTCGATTCTGGAGGGTTCTGATTCGACATCCAGTCAAGTATTTTCCACTTTCACATAAATTTCAAACTTTCTCAAAATGTAAACACAGTCTCGTCCGCACATTTCAAACTGTTGCGTAACTCTGCTTCCATGAAAATAAGTAGGTCAGACGATTCCATTATTGTGTAAAAAATGTTTAAAAAATACGAAAGGCACCAACCACTCCCTTCACAGACGAGTCGGATCCCATATCGGATTACGCAGTGTCTTCCGCAGAGCGATTTTAAATGGGTCATGGTAGAATGGAGACAAACCTAGTAAGTTTATCTCCTCAATCAATAGTCTCACGCTGAGGTCATGTCCCACCATAACGAAATCCTTGAGTCCAAAGAATAGAACACTTATAAAATAATTAAAGATGAATAATGCAGTCATATCAGGCAAACGAAAAGTAGTATATTGCCAGGTTATGAATGTAACAGACAAAAACACAACAGACGAAAACGGTATGCATGTGCTGGTAGTCAACGCGAACTACATTTGGCGTGACGAGTGTACGACCACGAAACAGAAGATTCATAAACAATGGTAGTGTCCACGGTGTAAGCAGAGACGCAGGAAATATATCCATCTGTTAATAAGAGTATACACAACTTTCTCTACTAGTCTATAGCTTTGTTATGATAACTGGCTAGAAAACTGTAAATTATTGCTAGAACAAATGGAAAGTAGAACATTGTGGTTTGTGGAGCATTACGAGATGTTCACTGGTTACGAGGGGAAAAATAAATGACGTTTTCTCATTGGCTGAGAGCTCTTCTGTTATTTTCAATGTACCCAACATACTTTCTATGTTGGTCATGAATATCCCTCAGAACTGATAGAGAACAGTGATGTGATTGTTCTAATGGCGATTGTTTACAACATAGTACTGGCACAATTTTGATTGTGCTGTTTGATTAATTTACTTGGTTTACTTGCGCATTCCGCAACGACTGATATTCGACAGCTATCTTGTCAGTGAGCATATCTTCTTTTTATCTTTTTTTTTTTAATAACAAAAAAAAATGAAAAAATCTTACTCTGTTTCTATAATCTCATTTTAACTCTGCGGCTCGTTTTTGATGACGTAATGAATAATTTGATTACTCTCAGCATATGCCTCACATGTATTTAATGCACCAAGAAGTAGATATGAAATTGTGGCTGGAGTCCACAGACGTAAGACAAATAAAGTGATATCATCTAGTAGATTTTGAAACCATAAAGTAACGTCGTTGTCCAAATTTCAGAAATATATTCAACTCATTACACGACAATAGACGTTTTCTTTATCCTAAAATGATCCTAAAGCAATATTTATGAACGTTATCGGGTTGAAATCACGATTACTGGAAAATGAAATTCACCTCGCCTTTCATTAATACTTCTCAGCACCGTATACACAACTCTCCATATTAGGAGCTCCGTGTATATAAGACCAGAGTGTACTTCCCAGTGTATTTACTTAAACGTATACACACACAAGAGTTTTACTTAAGCACCACCTGTTGCATAATGCAACTACGAGAACAATGATAAACCAGAATCTGAACACAATCGATTAACTTTGAGATTGCCTGGTGATAGCAGGAGACCCCCTCTGATTAAACTGAACTAATTACTGTAACAAATAAAAGTAAGCGAGTCGAGTTTTACGCCGCTTTTACGTTATGTTCCAACAATGGGAAATGGTCTTCATCCGTGTGGAGAGGTAGGTTACCCCATTGGCCCATGTACAAGATGGATGACATAGGGAAAAAATAATTACACATGATTTTCGCTGTGAAAGTTGGGCAAGCCCTCAATACTATCTAAATATAAAGTTCTGCAAACAATCTAGCTTACACGAAAGAAATGGCTTGCTTCCAGTCCGGTGTCAGGCGGTCTATGTGTCAGTGTGGAAAAATCTCATTGCGATATTTACACGACTCCCGTAGCAGACCAAAACATTAAGCAGTTGACTGCATGTATTGTATTTCTCGAGTGATATATCGATTTTCCTCTCTCATTTTATCACTTACGTCATTAAGTTGTCTCCTGAGACAAAAAACTAGTTTGTTCCAGCCCTCGAAGTAGGTCGCTTTGGACAAGTATGGGTGATACGGTATATACTTGAATCATAAGTAATGTGTCAGACAGCTATAGCTAGCAGCTCGACAGCAGTTACACTGCTATGTATTGAACTGGAACAAGAGAGGCCCGCTTATCCCATCTGAATTTGTATAATTTATAACATGGGTTTCTGTGACTTCTGTGGTTAGATCTGTGACATAACTGTTATTGTCCCTGATTTTTTATGATTTGACAGAAAACTTTGGTCTCGTTTTTGATCCTGACCTGCACCGAAAGTAACCACTCACGGCACCTACGCGCATCTTCCCGATGTTGTTTTTCAGCCGGATGTCTATTTAGTTACTCGGTTTGGATTGGACAATGCATTTAGTCAATAGCGCAGGTGACATACAGAATTGGTCCTAGTATACACTCAATAACGGAACCTTGTATATACAAGACCACATATTAGTTCCCAGTGTATTTGTAAAAATAATTTTTTCACAACATAGTTTGGCAGGCAGTTGTGTTGTTTGGGCTGGGTGATACTATACTCAAGAACAAAAGAAACGCAAGTTTCGAAAAATTAGATTGTCATAAAGTAAGCTTTCATGTTTTTGTCTCCTGTCTAGAAACCTGACAAAAAGCCAGAGTTGTGTTTCTTTTGCTACTCAGTACACTTTTCAAAATTGTTGGAACTAACGCTAATATATCTGATTGCCAGTGTTCTCTCTGTCAGTTTAATACTCGTTCCAACACCGTTCCAAAATCGCGGCGACTTTACTAAGACAACACCTAAGGGCAAAACACAGCAAGATTGAAGATCCGATACCAATGCTTCAAACGGTTCAAAATTAACATTGATATATTTGGTAAGATAAATACATTGTTCAGCTGGTCTCTCGGGGCCCTTTCTGGCTCAGGGAACATAAACAAACATCGAGGGTACCTCAGCCCATGACCCCTCGTGACCAGTGAACAACTTATAATGTAACATTTGCACGAAAACGTGGGCGGTGCTTAATTAATGTTATTGTGTGTTTACTATGGAGATTCACATTGTGATATTTGAACGACTACCGCAGTACGGCTCTGCTTTTTTTACGCTCAAGTGAAATATCGACGCTCCTCTTACACGTCACTTGTTTAGTCAATAAGTTGCCTCCAGAGACAAAGATACAGTTATTCCAGGAACCAAAGTATACGCTTACTTTATAACTCTGGGCTTTTCTGAAGTTTTCATTTGATCACAATGATTTTACCGCAACCCGCTACATCTGCCAGGCAAAATAATTATCGTACCTCAACTTGAGAATGTGGAAATCTTACTGGTTTACTGACATTAGCAACATGTTTATTTCAGCTATATCCACATAGTAAAACGCAGAACGTACAATTTTCCCAAAGACGCTAAGCCGAAGGTGGTGTACCTATCACTACCCGAGAGAACTGATTCCAGTTTTTGACTTTCAGGAAAATACCCATGTATACCGCAAGACGAACTGGAGTTGTTTGTACAAAGAGTGTTAAAGTCGTACGATATGGGCGTGGTGGCGACAGCGACAACGACGTCGGAGAGTAACTGGGATTTTGCAAGCTCTTTCTTCTTCTCAGCAACCGTGGTCACCACGATAGGTACGTATGTTAGCTGCAGGATGGTAGATATGTATATCCCCCCCTTGACTATCCGTCTGCGCTGGTCGGTAGAATGAGTGATTTTTGTTTTGGCTAATCCTGGTCGATATATAGAAGATCCGGGTTAGAGCTGGTCTTCAGCAACCCGTGCTTTTCATTAAAGGTGGCTGAGGGGACTTGATGGTCAGAACATTAACTATTAAATCGCTGGATAAGGATTGGGCTATCATCTTTTCCCTGAAATTAACCTATTTTTCAGAGAAACATTTATTAAAATGAACATTATAATATTTTACAAACTGCCGCCATGAAACTTTTTCTATTCCTAAAACTGCAGTCATCTAGATTTTCATAGGATTTCTTGAACATTGCTTATATAACAGACTCTAATTGATCCAATGATATCTATTTTAGGCTATGGGAACATTGCCCCGAATACTATGGCTGGAAAAGTAATCTGCATATTCTGTGCCTTGTGTGGAATACCATTATGTACTGTGTTCCTGGCGGCCATTGGCCAGAAGCTGAGATTCCCTATCACCAAACTCCAGGAGAAGATGATCACGGGCCGATCTCACCGTATCCTCAGATGTGTCAAAGTCTGCCTTTGTGTGGTGCTGGGCTCCACCCTGCTCATCCTCCTGCCGTCTGTCATGTTTACCCTGGTGGAAGGGTGGCACTATGGGGTGTCTGTGTACTACAGTGTTGTAACCCTCACTACAATAGGCTTTGGGGACTATGTGGCAGGTAGGTTGGACTTGGTATTTATGTCTCCCAACCAAACGGAAACATAAGTCACATTAACCAATTCAGATAATGAGCCACGTTTCAGTCGATCCGAATTTTTGTCGCGTGAGAGTGAAAAGAGACAATTCAAGCAAATTCAGACCAACTTACACCAAATTCCAATTCATTGTTTCATAAAAATGCTGTTTACTTATGAATTATGATTTTAAACTTTACAAAAATCGTATTTCTATTATTTTATGACATGGTTTAGACAGCATGTCGTTAACCAAGAAGTCACAGACTGTCCCTGTTTGAAGAGGTCGTAAAATGATTTACAATTCGTCTGGCTCACTGGTTGCACATGTTGAGTGTTCTGTACGCTTACTATGTGTAGTTTCGCAACGCACAATGAGATTGATATAATACATAAGGCCCAACAAGACTTTTATAGCGGCAAAGCCTCGTTTTGAGATTCCCACGATTTCCAGATTTCCGTTTGTCAGAGAACTCTGTACAACGTGTTTGCAAGGGTCAGAATGAGCTCAGTCTTGATTAATAATCATATGTCTAAATAATACTGATTAATAATATTTACATAGGCGGTTGAATGAGTTGATCTCAAAACTCTGGACTGGGTATTGTACTGAGTTGCGCTATAGGACGGTACCCAGTCAATAGGAAATGAGACTGTTGTGTAATCAGTGTTTTCATTTCCTACATTTACGGTTTCTATACTCGAATAACTGCGACGATTATTGTAATCTAAGTGCTGTTTGGGGGATCGGTTTTGTACATAGGCCTGTACCCACAACAGACAAGAACATTGTCATCAATGTGTATATGGTTCTCGGCACTATATAAGATGGAAGAGGCGATACTGGGTCAGCACACATAGTTCGACTCAGGACGAACTCAGTAATGCCCACTGCAGATATCACTATTTAACTATATAATCATTCCACTTCAATAGATTCAGCTTCGAAATGAAATCTATAAAAAAGCAAAAACAAAACCATACGTGTCCACCCACGTGATATAGATGGAATGTTGCTAAAAGTGTGTGTGGGTGGGTGGTTGGGGGTCAGTCTGAAGTCACTCACTCACTCGGATGTTCTAGATATCGTAAGCTGAAAATACTGCAGACATATTTCACAAGCTAACGTATCCAATTTCTTGTTCATTGTATAGTGTGCATAAAGAACACGCACTTGTCAATGGACTCTTGGCCACACTTTCCGAACAGCACAAACCTGACAGCCGTAACGAGTTAATCAACATATATTGATCTCATTGCCGACGATTTGTGCTTCGTTCTTAACTTGCCAGCGACCCCAATGACTTGTATCATTCAGGTCCAAATCCTATATCTTTGACTGGCATTTTATATTCATAGCCAGTGACAGGTGTCTTAGATTCAGCGTGTATTTGTACATTGTGTTTGGCTTGATGGTCGCTATTGTTAAGTGAACAAGCATGGCGGTACCCTCCCATTTCTAATGGGAGTAAATGACTATGACACCAAGATGACTGATCCACAGTTCTACTAATACAAATTATGTGATTGTATAAACTACATCTGGCAATCACGTAAACACCTGGTGTCTCCACCCCTGACACAGATAACACCTGCCAGCCCCCTCCTCATACTGCCAATAAAGTGTAGAAATTCTCAGTGCCAGAATCCTCCGTCATTCCTCATAGAATGGCTGCAATGGTTCCTGCAGACTTTCAACAGGAGGATCTCTAAGTCGGGGTGGATATAGATAGTAACCTTCATTAGAGAAGGGTGGATATATGGACAGCTCCCACTGTGATGAAGAAGTTGATCATCCATATATTGTTATACCATCTTAGTGCCCATCCTCTAAATGCCTCCCTAGAAAGACTTGTCATCGTGTAGTCTCTGAATGTACGTTTTAGTAGGTTTAGTGCTGTCGTTTTATAAAACAGTTTGTGAACTAATGTACACTTACGAAAGTCGTACCCAAATGTGCCTGGCGCCTTCTCAATATGTGAACATGCGACCAATAGCTTGAATCATGTGTTTTAGACCTGCATTCCAGTCTTTTATAATCGTTCGTGTTGACCTAAAGTGTAAACATTGCCTTGGATTCAGGTGGTGTATAGTTACTGTTCACATGTCTAGTACACTAAGCACACTAAAGACATTAGCACATTTGTAATATTTTCATGTGTCAGCATATAAGACCCATTCCGGTGGAGCAAAGGAATGGACGGAGAAAAAATGTCCCAGAAAATGCTTGAAAAAAGGAATGAATTTCAAACTGTTGAAAACAGAGAAACTATCTTCTACAAAATATGGTTTTTCTTTAAGAAATAACATATAATAAGGGTAACAGCGTGTGTATTTGTAGCTTAAGATAACACAATTTTAGTGGCAATAAGCAACCGCTGCCCTCCTCTGAAAAAATGGAACCAGGGCCTCCTTTCACATAGCACTAAATTAATCATAGGCCACTAAGGCAGCCTTAGTACAATGTTAAAGAATGGGAGTAAAGGTTAACCCATGGTGAAGGCTGCTTCGTGAGAGGAGACAGAGAATGTGTGAACGAAACTCTGTAAACGAGATTGTACAAACCAGAATGTGTAAACTAGAATGTTTAAACCAGAATGTATGCTGTTTGTTTCTGTTGCAGGTCTGCAAGCAGTTCCTTATCGCGATTTATACCGTGCCGTCAATGGAGTGTGGGTGGTTCTAGGACTCGCCTGGGTAGCGCTGATCGTCAGTGAAATTACTGGAGACATCAATGACAAGATCGTCAAGAACGAACTGAAATGTTCTAAGAATGTCAGTGAAACGGTGAAAACCCTCTCCTACCGATTGAACGATATGCCGTCAGTAGCACCAGTCACATCATGGCACAGCGGGAGTTAGTTAATTTTAAATTACGTCGTAGTAAAAAATATATAATAGCTATATTAAATCTGTTTTTTCGAATCCACGTCGAAAGATGAATGAGTGAGTTTAGTTTTCCGCTGCCTCCAGCAATATTCCAGCAATATCACTTAAATTGTAAAGAATACACCCGGGACTTTTTATAACAAGTTCTGGTGGAAATTTGGTGTGTCATACAGCAACCGATTCTATACGCTGCCCAGCACACAAACCAAAATTCGCAGGGTTGGGTGCCACAGATTGTACTGAAGAAGAGGCATCGGTGACCCAGTTGTCTAATGTACTGGGCAGAGCTGTATAGTGCGGATGCGCTGTCCTTTACGCTTGTCTTACTAGTATCCCCGTGATTAAACCCTGAGGGCTTCATTTGCCGTTTGGCGTGATTGCGTTTCTAGGTTTTCAGAAAGTGAGTGAGTGTTCAAAGCGGCATTAAACCGAATAAACTCACTCACAGTCCCAGACGAGACATTACTTATTCAGTGCAGGCTTTTTCCACATCTGCCGAGTCGAGTCCCATGGTCTGAGGTCGCCTCAAAGTCAGTGTTTTAGTAATGCAGCGAAGAAGAGCAACGAATGCGTTTCCCTCATACTCCATCATATAACGGAAATAGATCCAATAGATGGGAAGGTCGGATAAGCTAATTGCAGACTACGGTCAACATACTCTATAGGTCGAAGGCCGTTAAGAGATTGGCGCTGTAATGGATGTAAGATTACTTCCAAGTACCAAGAGAGTTGATTAATATGATGTATTCCATCGCGTGTCTGGACAAGGCCTGAATTGATGCCTGTACATTTACCGAGCGTCCCCCATCCACCCAGTAAATGTCATCACCATCGTCGCCGTCGTCCTCGTCGTCATCATCATCATCATCATCATCATCATCATCATCATCATCATCATAATGATGGGCGATGGGGTAGCCCAGTGGTTAAAGTATTGACTCACAATGTGTGAAGCCCATTTCTGGTGTCCCACGCCCTCATATTGCTGGAATATTGCTAAAAGCGGCATTAAGCCATACTCACCCACTCACTCACTCACTCACACATGATCATCAATAGTAATTCTGAAAATATAGATTCCTCAATTATTAGCAAGAATAAGAACACGTCTACTACAGCAACAAGCAAACACAGTTCGATCAGTTCAGAAGTGCCGGTCGCTGGGAATCATTTGATTCGAGGGATTTGTTCTTGCAAACTCGATACGAATGGTAATATACCCACACGTCCTCATTCAGAACAATCATATCATCTCCTTTACAGTGTGATACCATGTGTGTCGGAATTACTAGATAGAGTATCGTGGGGGATTAACGTTGTGACCTTAGGTTACATGCGTACATTACCATAAGATAATTCATACATGTATGTATCAATAACCTATCATCAGTAGTAGTAGTTGTGGTTGTTGTTGTAGCAGCAGTAGTATAAGTAGTAATAATGGTTGTTTTTACATCACTGGATTGTATTTTCTCGCATTGCAGGTCTGTAAACAGAAGGAACACGAAATGACAAGTCTCGACACAGAAGGTATGGACAATGTGCTTGTTAAGTGAGGTATTTGAAGTAGCGGAGACCTATGTGTGAAGTATGGGACACTCAGGCACGTAGTACAGTATGTCTGCGACTGAGAATTCATATGGATTCATACCTTCTCACCTACAGAACAACGTCAGCATTACTCTATCGTTTTGTTTCACAAATATGCATGACGTACCCGTGTGAAACAAAATGGAACGTACCGTCATGCAACAGGAATTCCTTTAATCAACGTATTTGAAACAATCGAGCCATGTTAGAGCATTGCCACAGTGGTTGCAATGATACCTGTACAGTACGACGTCTTAATTGAATGCTGTCTTGATACCAGCACATGGCAATGCTGACAGTGTCATCTTAGTATCAGGATAAGACGATTCTGACGGTCTCTTAGAACCAAGGAAGATTGTGTGTTCTTTACACCAGTAAACAACGATGAAGACCGTGGTATCTTTATACCGATGTACCACGATGAAGTCAATTCTCTCTTATCACCGGTATACCACGACGATGACAATTCTCTCTTTATACCGGTATACGACCAAGAAGACGATACACTCGTTATACCGTTGTACTACGATGAAAACAATGCTTTCTTTATACCGGTATACCACGATGAAGACAATACTCTCTTTATACCGGTATACCACGATGAAGACAATATTCTCTTTATACCGGTATACCACGATGACGACAATACTCTCTTTATACCGGTATAGCACGATGAAGACAATGGTCTCTTTATACCGGTATACCACGATGAAGATAATACTCTCTTTAAATCGGTATACCACGATGACGACAATACTCTCTTTATACTGGTATAGCACGATGAAGACAATACTCTCTTTATACCGGTGTAACACGACGAAGACAATACTTTCTTTATACCGGTATACCACGATGAAGACAGTGCTCTCTTTATACCGGCATACCATGAAGAGACAATACACTCTTTATACCGCTGTACTACGATGAAAACAATGCTCTCTTTATACCGGTATATCACGATAAAGACAATACTCTCCTTAAACCGTTATATTACGATGACGACAATACTCTCTTTATACCGGTATAGCACGATAAAGACAACAAATAAAACAATATTCTCTTTCTACTGGCATACGACGATGAACACAATACTCTTTTTGGCCTTTTTCATGCACATATCGAGGTAATCCACTATGTGTTGAAATATTTTTGCATGGTTTCACTTTTCTCCACATATGACTTCCAAACCCTCTGTTCCGGAGGACACCGGTGATGTTGATGCCAACAAACCACATTCGAAATGAATGTGGAAAACATCACAGTAACAACGGGCTTTGATACCTACTATGATCCTTTATTACTGAGAACGTCAGTTGGTTATCCAACCATTTATGGTATGTGTAATGCGTTAGCAGACTGCATATTTAGCTAAACAGTAAGTGCATGCAAAATCGTGATACATCGTACCTTTCGGCGGTAATTCGTTATGTTGTTCACATCCATGACACTGCACAAACGTGAAGCGTAAAATGTATCTGCGAACATTTTCACACACAGATATGTAATATATGAATGTTCTACTGATAATAGAAGAGTTGTCAACGAAGAACATTTTTAGATTGTTGTACACTTTTCAATTTATGTTTTCTAAAGTATCATTTATGTGTGTATTTTTTGCCCGTATATTTTGTGTACATGTGGAGAGTATATGTCTTTTTCTATATGTTTTCCACTTGTTCTACATTTTGAACAAAATGGTTCTGTTCTTTTAGATTTCAATACTGAACTGACGTGCAAAAGAAGGTTCACACCCTCTGCTCCGGTAATACGTACACAATATTTGTGACTTGTAAGGCAAGCTCAAAACACTTTTTAAAAAGTTACGTTGGTTAAGGGGGGAAACCATTAACAAAACCGGTGGCCACGTTCTGTTGTACGTCAGTCATTTTGCAATCCTCCGTTCACTGCGTGAGTGTCCTGAGTGTCGTACCACAACGAGGGAGAAAATTCCAGTTCCGGCATCAAAGACGTTACCACACTGCGCAACGAAACGGAGAATTACTGTAATCCCATGCCATACATTTTCATGGCATTAAATATCTTTATTCTGATTGTATTACGCGTGTGATACAGTATATATTTTTACTTTTCACATATAAAGAAATTCAAATATCAGATCTCGTTTATTCTATTCCATCTCTGAATATACACACCCAGTAAGTAATATCGCGGTTGTATGTCCACGTGAGTTTCGAGTGTACTCATATACACATGGGTATCAATGCTCTATATGACATACGAAGTAGAGGATTACATTCGGCGGCGCTCAGAAACGTCCTGCTTGTTCATTATGAGGACATGCGTTATAATACGGGTTGTTATAATGCGTTATAATACCATGGTGTTTTGTGATTAATAGTGGTGGCTATTGCTGGAGCAGTTCAATGATTTTATCAAAACACATTGTTATAAGAACCTATGCTTTTAAAATACTCGACATCGTGAAAACATGAAATAACTCCGTTCCACCCTATTAGTGGACATGGACAGCTCTTGTTGGAGCAAGACGTAATGGGGTGAGTGAGTGAGTGAGTGAGTGAGTTTAGTTTTACGCCGCACTTAGCAATATTCCAGCTATATGGCGGCGGTCTGTAAATAATCGAGTCTGGACCAGACAACCCAGTGATCAACAACAGGAGCATCGATCTGCGCAATTGGGAACCGATGACATGTGTCAACCAAGTCAGCGAGCATGACCACCCGATCCCGTTAGTCGCCTCTTACGACAAGCATAGTCGCCTTTTATGGCAAGCATGGGTTGCTGAAGGCCTATTCTACCCCGGGACCTTCACGGGTTCGTAATGGGGGTTTAACGCAGCGTTCTTGTAGTGCTCTGTTGTGTCTATGAGTGAGACCATGCGTATGAGCGTGCATGCGTGCGTCCATGAACTTGTTGGCAATCGCAGTGCATTTTGAGAAGAGATGATGATTTCATGCACATTTCTGTCAATATGGGTAAAACATGTGGTAACACCGGTGCAGTGTGATCTAAAAAATACTGGATACAATCAACTTTTCCCCAGTTTTACAAATATCTTCAGCTGTCCATGCCAAATGTCATGAACAGAGTCTGTTCGGAGATTCCTTGTCGTGAGAGAAACCATAACGAATTATTATTATGAGGACACTATTGGTTTGCTTAACCGTACCCGTGTTGCAAAACGACCTTGTGAGCTTGTGACTCACATAAGTCTATGTTGAAGGATGGAGTGACCATTACTTTAGCGCTAAGATAGCATTGTGCAAAGGGTCCTAGTGCTATGATATCAGATATCACATTCTTAAGTGTCTCTAACACTAGTAACAGCGAATCCCGAAAATGTTCGCAAAATATTCAATATAAAATAGAGAACAGTACTTTGAAGACGGGCAAGGTTCATGCAAGTTCATGCAGGTTCAGACAGACTTTGGTATATTGTTGTTATGGGGTGTCACGTCCACGTCTTACCACACATGACCAGGATGGGGACTCAACCACACGTGACATGACATACACTACTCAAGAGACGTAAAATCACGTGACCACAGTTAATATCCCATGGTTGGTGACTATAGCAACACATGGCCTACCAAGAGTGGGTGATCTTCACTTAATCCATCTTTGGGCGAGGTATGCAGTAGTGTTGGGGACTGGTTGAAATATTACAGCTGATGATTGGTTCAATACGAACAAGCAAGCATTGAAAAGAATTGGTTAACATCATTTTTCACAGATTTTCACGTTCGTGCTTTTATTGCAGATAAGTTGAAAGAAAACACGTGGGATTTTCTGGGGGTTTTGGGTTTTATTTTTTGTTTTTCTCCATTTAGAAACAGCGCAAACTTCACATCCAATGTAAAATGCTGCGACCTGCTCTTTTAAACACATTTTCAGACAATATTGATAAGACTAAGGTTATTGTGTTCAGAAATAGTGGGCCCCTTAGACAGTATGAAAAGTGGTTTCTTTTTGGGCAAAAGCTGGAAGTTGTTTCATACTATTTTGGGTATCGTGTTTACTCCTAGGTTAGTGTGGACTAAAGCTCACACTACTCTTGCGGCACAAGCCAATAAAGCCGTTATGGCTATCTTTAGATTCCAAAAACGTGTAGGTTTTCTGTCATGTGCAGATCTTTTTAGAATATTTGATGCTATGGTAAAACCGATTCTCTGCTACGGTTCAGAAATTTGGGGTGTTACCCACAGTAAAACCATCGAACAAATATAGATAAAAACATGTAAATATTTCTTAAAAGTTGGTAAAAATACTTGCAATAACATGGCACCAGGTGAATGTGGCAGATTCCCTCTTCAGCTTACTTATATGTCAAGGGCAGTTAAATATTGGTGTAGACTTTTAACTCTCCCAAGTTGTAGGTTGCCCCACCAGTGTTATTTAATGCTAAAGTCACTAGATGAATCTGGACGAACGACTTGGGCATCTCACATCAAGAATATATTATATAGACTTGGGTTTGGCTTTGTCTGGATTGCACAGGATATTGGTAATATTGTTGTCTTCATGTCTGTTTTTAAACAAAGACTATCTGATAATCTTTCACAAGACTGGTTCTCATCGCTACATAATACAACCAAGTGTTATAATTATATACTCTTTAAGTCCACCTTGAATGTCGAATCCTATCTCTCAATAGATATTGCCCCATATTTGAGAAATTCTTTAACAAAATTTAGATGCGGCAAATATAAACTTTGTTCTGAGACTGGCAGATACAACAATATCCCTTATGATTCAAGATTCTGTCACTTCTGCTATCAAATGAATTTGTATGTAATTGAAGATGAAATACATGTTTTACTTTATTGTAAAGCCTACCTAGACATAAGAAAAAAGTTTCTGGATAAATACTTGAAACACCCTATATCACAACACAGTTTTATAAACATTATGACTTCAAAAAATATAGATGTTATAAAAAACTTATGCCTATTTTTATATAATGTTGGGAAAATAAGAGATTCTGATGTATTTAGATAAACGCATGTAAATTCTAATTATACCTATGTTTGTATTTTGGGCCACTGGCCTATTACTGAATAAAATGTCTGTCTGTCTGTCTGTCTGTCTGTCTGTCAAACACTGGAGGTGTAGTTCCAAAATACGAATAGTTTCTATTCGAGTACTAGAAAATGTGATCGATTGCTTGGTCATGTTGTCCCTGAGACCATTCTTCGATTAATCGGAACAACTCTAGTGTGTTGGTCCATCCGTCCATCCGTCCAGCAGTACGTGCAATGTTAGATCAATCACAAGTGGCTGGATCAACATGTCTGGACAACACTATTCAGTGAGACCATTCAGATCAACGAGAGAGAAGTCAATATACCTATTACAAATCAGGAATATATGAAAACAGTCTCCCAGGCAGCGATTTCAAGGTTCCAGCACCTGTGTGTCAGTTGTGGTATTGTTCCAATTGAGCTGGGCGGCTGCAAACAATACCGCCAGTCGTAACTACTCGTGTCATTCCGGTAAGGCGGTTGGCCTTCTTGCGGGTTACAGAAGGAGACGAGTAGTTACGAATGTCGATACCACAAACAAACCAACTCTTTATGGCGATAGCAGCTGGAATTAGCTTTCACAATTGCGTCTTCCGTAACCGCCATGCGAAAATCAACGTTTGAACGTTTGTGCAATATAGTCATCTTGTGTTTTGACCCGTGAAAGTCCCGGGGTAGAATAGGCCTTCAGCAATCCATGCTTGCCATAAAAGGCGACTATGCTTGTCGTAAGAGGCGACTAATGGGATCGATTGGTCAGGCTCGCTGACTTGGTTGACACATGTCATCGGTTCCCATTTGCGCAGATCGATGCTCATGCTGTTGATCACTGGGTTGTCTGGTCCAGACTCGATTATTTACAGACCGTCGCCATATAGCTGGAGTGCGGCGTAAAACTAAACTCACTCACTCACTCACTCTTGTGTTTTGTATATTAATATTCCACGATGCGTTTTGGCATGCTTGGGGGCGCGGTGGGCGAGCTGGCTAAGGCGTGAGGCTAATAGCGATCCAGCTAGGTGTCGGGATCGAGCCCGGGTGTGAAAACCTGGTCAACTATGTGTGCAGACTCTTTTAGTGTTATCACAACCCCTAGCGTACAGTACACAACCCTAAGAACTTAAAAGAACGCCCTGTTGCGGGTACAGCAACGTGCACTGAACTTGGACAAAGTGCTGTGAGTATGTGTCCCAATCCACCAAGCTGTTAACGGGTACCGTGTTATAATGAGAAAGCTTCAAATACTCGGTGGGCCTAGTGGCTCACAAGAGTTATATTCCCCAGGGAGTTGAGATTGATAATACGATGTGCTGTTGAGATTGACATACAGTGATCGAGGAAATAAACGCCTACGCCTTGAGCATGCACCAGTGCGTGGGTATGTGCGCTATAAAAATATCTTATATCCTATCCAATCCAACCGTATGGTATTTAATTATGTTTATGCCCTTCTAATCGATACGTCACAAGTGTCTGTGAGAAAAAGTCTACAATGATCTGTATCTATTTATTATTGATAGCCAATAGGGAGGTTAGATATATTATTTATCACCATCAATCAGATGTTTCCTGTCTTTGTTTCTATCTTTATTATCCCACGTGAATAAACTCCTATAATTTGATTGACACTCACGGGCGAATAATTCTACTATAACTAATTAATATCACACGACAAAGGATTTAGGAGGTGGAAAATCTCACTCAGATGCCCACCGATTTACTGTTATAATATACACCTACAAGAGGATCACAGAATAAAGATTTTAATTACAACACGTATTGCAACAATGATAAGGCTAAAAAAAGTGAAATGTTTCTCGGGCATCGGCACCCTTTTTTGTGACAATGTTTTATTGCCATTTTAAAGAAATAATGTTGACTTTGCTGCGTTTTGAGCATCCATTTGTCCACTATAAGAGTGAGTGTCATTAGAACATGTGTGACTGAATGTACAATTCTTTAACACGTGTTGAACTTTCCAAACTGTATTTCTGAGAGAAAAAAATAAAAATGTGTTCCTCCCTCTATCAAAAATTTAAAAGTTCTACCGCTCTCGTCACTTTTGAAGAAAAATGTCCCCGAGAAACATTTGATTATTTTTATGCAGCCTAAGTGACGCCCGCAAGAATGTTTATGTTTTGGTGTTAAACGTAACGCCAAAACACGTTGTCATAAGTGAATTTGACACTTTCAGCGAAGTTCGAGGGGGCGGGAACATGAACAAACAACCCATGGGCCCCGAGACACCAGTGAACAACGTATTTATCTTACCGAGCACCTCAATGTTAACTTTGAACTGTTTGAATCACCGGTATCGGATTATGACAGGGAGTACCACAGTTAGGCTGTTAGCCAATACCAACGACAGACGACAAGGAAACGTAGACCTTCATTCATTTTTTTTCATTTTTTACGTACATAAAATATGTAACTCCCTTGCATTTCTCATGAAAACAAAACCGTGTATGTTTTGTATGTTATTTTTCGGTCCTGTAAACAATAACATGAAATATATTATGCTTACTTACAGTCGTCAGTTTCGCCTTTCAGCTGTGACATGACCTATATATTACCGTAAATGATCTGATGTTATTACAAACACCAAACCGATCGATACCAATCAAGTTCAGATCAATAGGCAAATCATTGTTTGCAATCCGGTAGTTTTATTCTAAATTGATCTGACAAAACATCCACGTTTTACAGTCTCTTTTTTTTTGTTGATTTATATTTTTTTTAATTTTTTTTTTTGGGGGGGGTGAGTGTGGGGGGGGGAGAGAAAATGTCGAAAATGTGCAGTAGAGTTTGCTGTGGAATGACGAACAGACAGGCACCTGATAACGTTTATGATGTGTGGTGTAACGTGATGCAGACTGACCTTTTCAAAACATCATTAAAATATGCCTTTGGCTTTCAGTCGAATTATTAATAATATATACCAATTTATCAATGGTTATTATAAACGCTTGGCTATTGTAACAATGTTGATGTGATATGACAAGAGGGACGTAGCGTGCAGAAAGTGTCGCTGAGTTGCTATACATTCCTGTTCTACACACAAGGCAACTAGATTTGCTGTCTGGAAAACGGCTCTGTTATTCTTAGGATTTCGGGATGCCAGAACTACCCATCCACCAACCCAATTAACGCTCCTAACACATTTTGAAGTTCACACACCAGTCCATGAAGCGGGATGAGCGTAAATGCTGTAAAAATGAACAAATTGTAACAGAATTCTAAAATTTCTTACTGCATTCCGAAGATATTCCAACTATTCCTCTCAATTCTTGTAACATGCCCGAACATGTTCAAAACTTTCGAGGTACCTTCGAAGTGGTAAAATATCGAACGGCATGTGAAGTGCTGTCTTACTTCATTCTATGTATACTGAACATATTCGAGGGAGAAAGGAAAAGCAAGCCACTTCAAATCCTGTCAGAATGTCCCAAATGCGCCTCGAATGTATCTCGACTGTTGCTGAAATACAGGTGGATTATTCTTCAAATGTACCGGAATATTTTGATTGCAGCTGGAATACAGCCCAAATGCATTCAGAACGTCCCAACGCTCTTCAAGTGAGCCCTGACGTCATCCGAATGCCGCAGTTTCGCAAAAGAAACGTGGCCACATGTCACTGAAACTTCAACATATCATTTGGGAGTTGCATTCTTACAAGGTTTGAAAACAATTGGGCATTTTGACATTCTCTCCCGAATTCTGTTCGAACTGATTCTCCTTGATTCCTGTCAGTTCGAAATAAGTGTGAAGGAGCCTTTACGAGCAGCGTCATTCAACCAGCTACCTGCCTCTCTTGTTAGGAGTCATTGTTGAACATCAGTATCACAGAACAGACCCCATAAACAGCTTTTGAAGTCACACGTGTGTCAGCTGTTTCGTCAAAGGTCAACACAACTGTGGAAACAACACATTAAAATTGAATATTTTGACACGTGTTCTCGCCATTGTCACGCCAAACCTTCCAGCAATTATTGCAATTGGGCTTGGTCCCGACTCCATGTCTCTATGTGTGCCATAGTTCCCGTAATACCGTTGTTATCAAAGCCTTATATCAGTCAACAGTTGAATCAGTATTACGGGTGAATTGCAGTCGTCACTGTTACGGATGGATTACAATCGTCAGTGTTACGGATGGATTACAATAGCCACTGTTACGGGTGACCTACAGCTTATTCCATATCTGCTTTAAATAGACTTTGCAATGAGGACAATGCATGAGCGTCTGACAAGACAAGACCCCAGTTTTGAGATTGAATGTTTGTTAAGGTACCATGCTAGCGTAAAACACAGACCTTCCCCGTGTAACTCACGCTGCTAGATACGGATGTGACTAGAGGACATTATGTACTGATTCAAGGACTGTGGTTATCACCCGTATTTAAAGGTGAGAGCTTCAAGTTTCATGTTATAAGGGTCGTGGGTGGAGTTCAGCATCCTGCTAATCAGGTTCTATTCTCCCTGTAACTACAACTGGTAGTCACAGAGGGAAGACGAGTAGTGAGTATTGTTTCACGCCGCTTTTAACACTAATCCTCCAATAACACGGCGGGGGACGCCAGTAGAGGGATTCGCACATTGTCTCCATGTGGGGAATTGAACCCGGGTCTTCGGTGTAACGAACGATCACTTTAACCACTGGGTCACCCACCTCCCGGGAAGACGAAGAACCGACCAAACAACGTACCTGTCACTGACGCACTAGTATGCAACACGTATATATATAAATCAATTGATAACATCAGATCATAATGAACAAATTCAATCAGCAATTTATTTATTGATGAAAAACAATGTTGAAATGATGTCAGAAGGAGATTGTGGCATTATTTTTGATACGCTGATCATCTGGATTGCCAGACAATAGTGCCATATTACGGTCTTTTAATTGTCACATTTAATCTACATGACAAACCTTCTCTGAATGGACCAATATGGACAAACTGCCATCGTTTAATTGTCACAATATAAGAAGTTATTGCGACAGGTTTCACCAGCCCCATAGCAGAAGGCCCCGTGAGTTGATATGGTAATCTGCTATGAAAGGCGAGAGAGAAACTGACATTACCTTTTCGTCGTGTACCACATCAAGGGACGTAACTCTAAAACAAACTAGGTTTCGCCTGTTAATGTTTCGAGCATTTGCGTGCATTCAGTTTAGAGGCCGGGTAATAAGGCTGATACGGATTTTCCGCCATGTTGTTGACAAGCATTTTCGGCCTGGTGGTTAATATGGGCGCGTATTCTCAATATTACTCACTGGCACATGATAATAACCATAACTGTCACGTTCACTGGTTAAGTACCAAAGAGAAAGGGCGTTCAGTTACACTCAGTCACCATTTCCAATCTGGATCCGATTCGTTTCAGAATCGGATCGGCACCCTCACGTGATTCAAAGTTATCATAGGATCGCGCCATGAATGTTTAGAGCTGTTCCAGATAAATATCGAGTGGATTCATTGTTTAAATGTAGTGATATGGGTGTTGTGGTTTGTAGAACCTGCGCGCACCTTACGAGGTAGGCATGCTGCCAGGAAGATTAAGCTGACCGCTGTAGTGTGTCATAAAACCCAAACAGATCCACATGGGACATATGGTTTGCCGATGTCAATCTCAGGGGATGAAGTCAAATGGACTGTAACATCACGTTAAAGAATTTTGCGTCTATGTGTGTATGCGTGCGTGCGCGCAACGGTGTATACTGCATTGGTAACCCGTGCCTCGGCAGCAACATCCGAAGCCATCCTAAAGAATCCAAGGTCGGTACTAAGAGGCTATTACATGATCGTCCCTGGAAAAAACAACCCATAATACGGCGATAAAACGATGCTCCCCCAAGCACACATTCATCCAATTCCAATTGATATTAACTACTGGTTAAGGAGAATATCCGTCAAATTCAGGCTAACATGACATTTCTCATTACCAGGACTTTGATGCTAGTAGTAGTAGTAGTAGTAGTAGTAGTAGTAGTAGTAGTAGTAGTAGTAGTAGTAGTAGTAGTAGTATACAGATAGAAGTATGTCGTCAAAATAATGTTTTTGCTAATTTGTTCCCCGACAAGTAGTTCGACTTTCCGTGTATTATTCTCAACTCCTTAGGGAGTATACTAGTTGCCTACAATGGTTGCTACAGTCCCGACGAGTGCTGGTTTAGACCGTTTCCACTGATATATCAAGTTATCATTATTCCGAGACAAGTGAATGTCCGTGATTGTTCTGATACCAGTTCTGCCGGGAACATTAAGGGAGATGATTATAGACCATTCTTTGAGCTGTTGATGTTGTAAAGATACATATGTTCCACTGCACTCTAAACAGCATCACGGATAGCAACGACAGCGGTATTACAGAATGTCAGGTATTGATCTATGTTGTAAACAAGCTGTTAGACCCAGAGGTTACAGAAAAGCTGTTGCCATCGAGGTTTGTAATTGTTCCGACTTGTCGAAAGGTGGGTCAAACGTACAAATCACAACGTATGTTCCAATTAATTTCTTTCAGTAACCAAACACGCTACACGAAAATATGTGCCACTATTCACGAAGAGCAAGTCACGCCATCAATCAATCAATCAGAACGCTAGAAAAAACAGTACATGTGTTTACCCGACACGGAATGAGTCAGTCGGATTGAACACCGCTTTGGGTGAGTTTAGTTTGACACCGCACTCAGCAATATTCCAACTATATGGCGGCAATCTGTAAATATTCAAAACTGAACGAGACAATCCAGTGATCAATGTCATGAGCATCGACCTTCGGAACTGGGATACGATGACATGTGTCAATCAAGTCAGCCAGTCTGACCACCAAATCCCGTTAGTCACCTCTTACGACAAGCCAGGGTACTGACGGTCAAGTTAAACCCAACTCAACAATATTTAAGTAATGTCTTTGTGTGTCAGTATAATGTGGAAGCAATTTTCCCCAGGTGAATCGGGTCTCGGACGTTTACCATTATGATGGAAACCTCAAGTACGAGATACAGCGTTGACCAACTTTAAAATAGATTAGAGGCATCTAATATCCCCGTCACAACGAGCTCGTTCTAAGTACGGTCTTGAAAACTGTTCGGATCTGGCTCGAACTGTATGCGAACGGACTGGACGTAGTGGTATCTGTTTACTGTCTGTTTAAGAACGTTATGGACGGGCTTGGTTGGAGTAGGGGCAGAAGGGTGGTTCAGAACGCTGTACATGTTTCACATTCTACCCGTTCCCAAATGGGACGGGTTGACCACGTACTTGAAACTAGATTGCCGTACTACGAACGGAATTGCCGTACTTCAGTCTTACTAGGGATTGTCGTACTTCAGTCTTACTAGGGAGGTGTGCGGACGTAGTGCAGTCGGGAATCCATTGCAATACGTTTGTACACAGTTTCCACAACGTCATCCCGTTCAGAGAAGACCTAACTCGACCATCCTTACTTAGGTGCTATTCTGTGCAAAACAAAAGGTATTGTTCTGAAAAAGTCCGCAGTACGGCTCTACACGGTTCTTAAGGTTCGCAATGGATCCTCATAACGTTCTGCTCGCTCGTTGTTCATCTAGTTCTCACGTAGTTCTTACTACGTCGACACCGTGTGCAGTACGATATGACAAGGTTGGGTATAAATACATGCATATTTGACACGGTGTTTATTTAGGATAGAGATTTTTACCTGTGAAACATGAACAGGTTTGTGGAGCGAGAGTACAATGAGTTCGTGGACCAACTAAGGGGAAAAGAAACAAGAAACTGTTGGGTGAGAAACTGGCTTAAACCCGAGAGGTGAATTCAGGCACAGAAAGGCTCAGCATCTATGGCGTCATGTGGATTTCCATGACCTGTCTTACTTGCGCCAGCCTTCTTCTTCCTTGGAGGCTTGGTGATGACAGCGTCTCCATCTTGAAACTGAGAACAGGAATGTAAACGGACAAGAACGTGCAAGGCCAGCACGTGTTGTAATTACGATTGCACGCACCAGGAACGGAGTGCCAACGGGGAAAACAATGCCTGAAAACGAGTTGGCTAAGTTAAGAACGGGGTTATGCGTATTAAGAACGAGATGGGTCTAGATCAGAACGGACATAAACTGACTAAGTATGGGGTTGAACTGCTCGAAAACGTTGTCCACATTGTGTCCTGTCTAAACGTAATACCAACTGTCGGGGGACTGTGTAAGGACGACATAGACGTACAGAAGAACTGTAATCGAACCACGAACTTTCCGCTGTCCAGGCTTACGCACTATCCACTACACCACGGATGCAGTTTGGACTGATCGTCTGTGACTCAATCTAAAGGGTTTAAAAACATACACAATCTGCCGGCTCCCCACATGGGTACAGTGTGTGAAGCCCATTTATGGTGTCCCTAGCCGTGATATTGTTGGAATACTGCTAAAAGCGGCGTTAACCTAAAGTCACTCACTCTTTCCTGTACCTGTTTTCACCCAAATAACATCAACCATTTCAGTGTTCAGCCTTCTCATTACATGACCAAACTAGAAGCACAAATCCATGAGGAGTTGAATTTTGTTCTCTTATAATATCAGTGTTTTATTTCAACGTTTGTAATCATACCAAGTAACCGAATAATTGAATATTTACCCTAAACACTACTCACAAAACACGACGAAATGTGATCCTCACAGATTTCTTTGTATGTGCTGCTGACACGTTTGCGGATCAGAATCATTTGATGTTATCTTCGTGGATATGAGTTAAGCGTAAAGAGCACACATGCCATAGATGCAGAATCCACCCAAAACCTATAGCTGATGCTGAAGATAGAGGTTATCTAGCACTACACATCATGTTCGTCCTCGTATACTACTCAAATTCCCACAGTAAACCCGGAATGGCATCCACGGTTGATAAATTAAAGCAGTTTAAATGGAGATGAAATCTAGAAGTTTAACAGTTTTAGTAGTATATGGTGTTGCCATGGACAATGATAATCCTGATCGATTATGTTGAGGGTTGTTTTCCTTTTCAACATGTTGTTCTGTATATGACCTTGTCGGAAGCCACCCTGATCGTGTACCTGCGTCGCACTCGTGTTGCCCTTAACATACTTTGAATAGTATGCGATGTTGTTGAGAGCCATTGATAATTCTCATTGAGTCTGTTGCAGGTGATCCTCCACTTGAACATGCTGTGCCGGTATGTGAGCGTGCTGGGGATCATCCTGGCCGTGTACCTGTGTCTTGGGGCGTTCGTGTTCCATTACATCGAGCACCCCAGGGAGACTGAGGTCAAGGACAACCAGCTCGGCTCCATCAAAGACTTTATGTGTAAGTATCGTTCACCTGATGTACCTGTTACCTAATGATGTCGGTTACTTGTGTATATGTGTGTGTGTTACCTGTTACCTGATATTTGTTACCTGCCAATAGGTGTATCGTTTACCTGTTACTTGATGTACCTGATAGGCGATATACCCGCCGTGCGCCTGTTGTATCTGTTACCTGTTACTTAATGTTATGTTTATCCGTTAACAAGTATACCAAAGGACAATGAATACATCAAGGGTCCAAGGGTGTGTATCGGCCTACAGTGAGAGTTATAGTATGTAAAATGCCATGGGAGTTCCAGAGTAAGAAAGTTCCCCAACAACCTGTGCTGGTTGGCGACTGAATTGATCAGATGATGGGTCTCAGTGACTTGATACACATGTTGTCCTGCACCGTAGGCGTTGATCGCTTTTCGCAATATCAATATACTGTCATTAGGGAACATCAGGACAAGTCTCGTTTGAAAGAGACTGTCTGTGGGTCAGGATCGACATAAGAGCTGTTTGACATCCTTTTATCATCACTGAATGAACACACAGCTGAAGGACGCGTGGTCGGTCGCTCCGACTGAATAGACACATTGGGCTGCCCAAGGTAACGTTTGTTCCAAGTTCATTACGCAACCCGTGTGTGCCGGCGTGGTACGATTAAGCTTTTGCTTGTTTTTGCATCGTTCACTCTGTAAATAATCGAATCAGGACCAGACAGTCTAGTGATCAACATCATGAGCATCGATGTACACAATTGAAATGCTATGACATGTAGTTGGCCAAGTTTGCGAGCCTGGCCAGCCAATCCCATTAGTCGCTTACGACAAGTATGGGTTGTTGAAGACCAGTTCTAACACGGATCTTCAAAGGGGTAGGATAAAACCAGTCCCCTAAATCATATTTTATTCCAGGGTGAATTTTCCAAGTTACAGCCGTGATCATCCAGAATGACCTGCTCCAATGGTACCCTCCCATTTGCTAAACATGTCAGTTGTTACACATCCCAAAACACATGGGGTCACAGTGGGTGAGTGAGTACGTTTAGTTTTACCCCTCAGTCAGCAATATCCCGGCTATATGGCGGCGGTCTGTAAATAATCGAGTCCAGACCAGACAATCCGCGACCAACAACATGAGCATCGATCGATACCCCGGCACCTTCACGGGTCACATAGGGTCACAGACCACTGCACACACCTGCTACCTATTAGTGAAGAATGTGATAGTCCATACTCCTTACAGACATAGAAAGAGAGTCTCTTGGTTCTGTTCTCCAAATTCCTGTTTATTCGTTTTCTGGTAGCGGGAGCTGCACCGAAGTCGATCTGAGACAGCTTGGCTCGGTCTTCGGACTCGATCTTGCTGATGACAGTGATGAACCTCTTTATGTTCAGATGGCCGTGTAGCAAGGTTCGCTTTAGTCTTTTATGGAAACCTACGAGATAGTTGTTAATGCGCGGTCCTCTGGTCTGGTGGTGGCTCCATCCACCCAGTTGTCAACAATATAGTCACTGACGTCCAGTGAGGAATGTCGGGAGGTCATGGATTCCAGACAGGTGTCTTGGACCTGGTCTTTGGGAAGGAAAAGGAAGTGCTGCAGCACGCCAAATCCACTTCTGAACAGTTTTGTGACCCACGTTTTGTGTCTTGTGCCATATGGCTTGAGTGACATTAAATAAACAGCCCTTGATCTTGACATTAGGAAACTCAGCTTCGACAGCCTGGATAGCTGCAAGTTCAAAGTCTGTCTGATCCTTGTATGTATCTCGTGGGGGTGGGTCTTGAGCAGAAACATCTTCTGCAAGTTGTCATCTGTCTGTCTAGAAACAGGGTGTAGGCAGAGTTACCAGCTGGAGCATGGGCGATCTACACCTGATCCCAAGGCGCAGGGCAAGGTGTGAAAGTACCGCCCATGTAAATAGTATCTGCCTTTGCAGGTCTTAACGACGCATATGCCAGTGCTGACATATCTGTCGTGTTGTGGACTTGTTGTAGAGGAATCCTTCAAAATGGACTTGTGATCTGCCCCGCTGCGATGTAACATACTCTACTCCTTGTATACCAGCCATGGTTAATGTGCAAGGGTCATTCCCTGCCATTTTTAGTAAATGATTCATTTTCTCAGTGTGGTTGAGTTAACTCTACTTCCTTGAGAAGAAGAAATCATCTCAGGATAAAATAACTGAATGTAAATATTAAATGCTAACTATAAAAAAGCATTGTTAACATAAAAAAAAGAAAACTAACACATCATATTCCCTTCAATCTACCTGACATTAAAGCTGCTTTACAATAGCTACTTAACAGTTTGGTCTAGTCATTATGGTGTAGATATAGTAGTAATTAACCCCCAGTCTGACTGTGTAACAACTGGCAATATCAGAGAGTGTAACAAATGGGACGCAACCGCTCCACTTTAGAAAGTAATTACCCTTGGATAAAGAATCACTCCCCTCTCAGCACACCCCTTCAGAATGAAATCAATGAGACCACTGGACCCATCTTGTCTTTTAAGACAAACGTAGTATGATGGGTACCAAATCTAACTACCCGAGAAGGTCCGGGTTAGAATATTTTCCTTCAGTAACACATGCTTGTTGTAAGAGGTGACTAACGGGATCCGGTGGTCAGGCTCGTGACTTGGTTGACACATGTCTTTGGTTCCCATTTCTGTAGATCGATGCTCATGCTGTCTGTTGATTACTGGATTGTCTGGCCCAGACTCGATTATTTACATACCACCGCCTTACAGCTGGAATGTTGCTAAGTATGGCGTAAAACTAAACTCACTCACTCAAAATCTATCCCGTTCGAACCTCTCACACCTTCTTCGTAATCTCTTTTCAGCTGACTATGACTGTCTGTCACCTGATGACTTGGAGGTGTTCATCGTGAAGATGATGGATGCCTATGACCAACATGTTCGCGTCACCACCAACACTACCTCCAAGGACAACTGGGATTTCTTCAGCTCCCTCTTGTTCTCGCTTACCATCGTCACCACCATCGGTTAGTAAATTAACCTCAGTACTTCTAATGACTATGGTAGCTGTGACGGAGCATCGCTTTCACGAGACGAGAAAGCGGCAGAGAAAATATCATTTGCTCATCCAACGCTATCGCTTCCTCGTCCTGTGTTTCACCTAAGATATCTTGGGGTGGTAATAACGATGTGTTCCTCTCGGTAACCATAGATAACTCTGGGAAAAGGTCCCACGGAGGCTCTTGGTCAGCAAGAGTTTGAATTCATACGAGTTTCCAACATGGCTCCGACGCCAAAATCCACACATGGTTTTCGCTCTTAAGAACTGGAATGTGAAGTTGATAAAATTGGTATTCTATCATGTTTCCAAGTGTAATTAAATAAATACGACAAAACCATTTTCGCAATCTGTTAACAAAAGGCTATTTCTGTGACTGACTTTCCGTTATCTGTTGACATTAACGTAATTTTCTCTAACCTTTTGATACAAGCCTATTTCCGTAACTGATTTTCCAAATTCTGCTGATATATGAGTATATTTCAGTTCCAGTTTTAATTTTGCCGTGTTGGGACAGGTTACCGTCTTCTCTGTTGTGTACGAAATCTCTCCCCTCTAGGGTACGGCAACTTGACCCCGGTAACCCCCGGGGGACAGGCCTTCTGTGTGTTCTACGCCCTAGTAGGAATACCCTTGTGTGGAGCCTTCATCATCAACGTGGGCGTCAAGCTGCAATGTCCAATACGCATAGTCTTGGAGAAACTGTGCTTTTCGAAACTTCAGAACTTCAAGAACGGCATATGCGTGCTGGTTGGACTTCTAATTTGGCTATTTATACCAGCAGTTGTGTTTTCAGCGGTTGAAAAATGGACATACGGAGAGTCACTATATTATTGTGTCATCACCATGACAACAGTGGGTTTTGGAGACTTCGTGCCAGGTGAGTGCTCTTCTACATAAATGTCTGTTTTCGTCTTATTGATGTGTGTATCGAACATGTAGACTTAAAATACAGTTCTTGATAACCAACACGGTGGACATCCTGTTCGTGACCACACACTGTGTTAGATTAAGTGAATTTTGATTTAACCTAGAGTGTAAAATCTGTCGAATTATATCGCTAGCAACGTTGATATATTCATATTCGACTTTCCAATTTATGATGTTTCCATTTCCCAAAATATTGTGAAAATTTATCAAAACTAAATGTTATAATAATATCATCCCCGGGTATTGGGAATATTTGTTTATTTGTATATTTACTTATACCACAGTAATCTGAAAATATTTTAAATATGACAAAATATGCAACAAAGATATTTATTTGTACACCTCAGTTTGTTAGGGATGAGCTGAATTGAACAAAACCATTACTCACTATAGAGTTGCATTAGAGAATGATGAAACGTTGCTGATCTGGAAACAGAACAACACCCCTTCTGGACACCATTCGCACGAGTTTCAGATGGTCCCGCATTTGGATCTTCAAGTAACGTAATGGTTTATTATTGCGGGTCAACAGGCCAAGGATTATCAGGAAGTATATCGGGCCCTCGGGGGATGAATCTTACATCAAGTAACGCCATCTTATATTATTGCAGGTCAACAGGCCAAGGAATATCGGGATTTATATCGGGTCCTGATGGTGGTGTGGATTTTAATGGGTTACGCATGGCTCGCAATGCTTATCAGCAAGATGACAAACACAGTCGTTCAAGTCAACAACACCATCAAACGTAAAGAGCGATCGGTAAGGGTCGGGTTATTTGATATTCTATGGGGAAGTTTTTTTTCAAAGGATAAAGCTCGACAAAAATGCTGAAAACAGGATTTGCTTTCTACACCACAATATAATGCGGCAAAAATATTCCGGCTCAAGGTAAAATTAATAACATATCTGGTTTTGTAGTTGTAAAAAGTACCAAGTAGTCTCCATGCAGACTTATCCTGTTTATGCTGTGTAGGCGTATAGTAATATGCATTAGTAATCACGATCGAATTCGTACTTACAGAAGTCGTCTACTGATGAAGATGGCGAATGTTATACGACCACAGAGAAGGGCACGAAAGAGGTCAAGGTCAAGAATGAGGTCAAGGACACGAAAGAGGCCATAGACATATCGGTGATCAGTACCTGTTTATAGCAACAAGACACCGGAATATCAATCTTATAAACAGTTTCACATAACATTCATAAAGGGATGATGGCATCGAGGATCTCACAGACTTATATGATCATAGTTTATGTACATATGTTGGTGCTATTTCGTACAAAAGATGTTGGTCTGCATCAACAAAGTGTGGGAGTGTACTGAATTGTAACGTGTAACGTGGTGCAAGATGACTGTGGTTTCGTGTTTAATATTTCACATGAGAGCGACTGTAGTGTCTACAAACCATCACTATGGCGAATCTAGGACATACAACTGAAAAAGCAGGTATATTTTAGTCTGTGGTCATCCAAGCCGCAACGTTGGAATGATAGAATCGAATCTATTCCCTTATTCACTCACTAACTCATACAACGGTTTCTCACATGCGTTTGCTACTTCTAAAACGACACAAGGACCTTGAAACACGTATTTGAAAAACGGATCGTTTCAGGCTCGAACCATTCAGAAGACACACGATTACATCGGTGGGGTTCTTTCCAATCGACCGAGACCTATTGTTCACTCAGTCTCACTCAAGTTAGGACGATCCTATTCTGTCATGTGTTACAGAAGTAGTAAGAAAGATGGACTGAGACAAAGTAAGCCTGATGTTGTATGAATGAATGTGTGCCAGTGCCTGCGTCAGTGCCTGTGTCAGTGCCTGTGCCTGTGTCAGTGCCTGTGTCTGTGCCTGTGTCAGTGTCTGTGTCAGTGCCTGTGTCCATATTTAGCAGTCACGGTCGTCCGATCCCTCATTCCTTAGCTTAGCAACCCTCGACGGAGCAGGCGAGTGACGGCTCACACCGGGAAGACGGACGGGAAGGGAAGGCAAAACAAGACGGGAAGGCAAAACGGTTAGGTACTTCTTGTTGGTTCCACTGACGCGGACAATATTAATATCGATAATCATTAAACATTCATTCCGTCGACAATATTTCTGATTATCGATCTTTCTAACGGCTCTTCTAGACACTGCACTATTTTGTAGTTTTTCATCTTGAGTGTACTGCCACGACAGTATAGATGCTGTTACAGTGGCTTATTGCTTCCATGTTCCCATGGCCATAGTGAAGTGCTATCCATGTCATCAAATTCAACACAAATAAATAAGATCTATTTTTATTATTCCACAACACCATGATATTAGTCATCATTTGAAAACTGTTGGCATTGTTTGATGTGAAAACCATATTCGCTGAACCATATTCCAGCTATTGGTGGCGACCTTTAGGAAATCGGATCTACGTGAGAGACCTGGGTGACGTTAATTCTACGTCGCGTTTAGCAGTATTTCAGCAATATCGCGGCGGGGAACACCAGAAATGGGCGTCACGGATTATACCCATGTGGGGAATCAAACCCGAGTTTACAGGCAGACGATAGAACGCCTTAACCACTAGGCTACCCCTCGTCCAGTGTAAGCCAAACTAAGATAAATGTCATGACCCACATCCAATCTTCGGGCACGATGAAACGTTGTCAACCAATTCACCGAACATGACGTCAGCACACATGACGTTGCCCATATTGCCGTGGGAATCCGGAAATTGGAATGGTGGCACAACTAGCGCATAAAACGAATCGAAGACTGAATGTCTGTAGATGGGATCTGTAGCACAGTTTTGGTTTTCTTGCTGAAACCACGAAAATAAGAAAGAGCTCAGAGGTTGACATAATACGCGTTGGTCAATTGTCAGTGACATACCGCTATCATATGCATATGGAAACGAGCTCACAAACAATGAACCTCCACATCTACACACTCTCCTCGGTATCCATGAATAAATGTTAGTTCACATCGTCAGTATTTGACATGCAATGTTTCAGAGTCTACAGAACACACAAAGGCGTTGTTGTCTTGTCCGACATGTTTATAGTGCATCAGTTTGACGTTTAACGATGTACTTGGTGACTCGGCTCCGACCACGTTGGTTGTGATATTCTTGGACCGGCGCTGATGTTTCTTGAGTTCGTGGCGCAGTCGTCTCAACTCCGCCTGAAACAGTCGTGAGAAGATAGAGAGGATTTTATGTCCGCTTCGTGACGTTCTTCATGACAGTCTGACGCCATTCCGAGACAAGCTAGATGAATGATTTCAAATTGGAGTATGAATATGAAAATTAAGTCTATTTACACGTGTATAGTCACCTCCACTTTGGTGAGTGTACGTCTCTCCACACATCGGGTCTGGGTGTCTGATACACAGCTGATCATGAGACTCACACATATCCCCTGCGTTGGTCAGTGTTGGTCTCTTCACAGATCGGGCCTTCTCCACGATGGTGTTTGAGATACAGATGATCATGAGTCACAGCCTCAGACTCACCTCAACCTTGGTCAGTGTTTGTCTCTTCACAGATCGAGCCTTCTCCGCGATGGTGTTTGAGATACAGATGATCATGAGTCACAGCCTCAGACTCACCTCAACCTTGGTCAGTGTTTGTCTCTCCACAGATCGGGCCTTCTCCACGATGGTGTTTGAGATACAGATGATCATGAGTCACAGCCTCAGACTCACCTCAACCTTGGTCAGTGTTTGTCTCTCCACAGATCGGGCCTTCTCCACGATGGTGTTTGAGATGCAGATGATCATGAGTCACAGCCTCAGACTCACCTCAACCTTGGTCAGTGTTTGTCTCTTCACAGATCGAGCCTTCTCCGCGATGGTGTTTGAGATACAGATGATCATGAGTCACAGCCTCAGACTCACCTCAACCTTGGTCAGTGTTTGTCTCTCCACAGATCGGGCCTTCTCCACGATGGTGTTTGAGATACAGATGATCATGAGTCACAGCCTCAGACTCACCTCAACCTTGGTCAGTGTTTGTCTCTCCACAGATCGGGCCTTCTCCGCGATGGTGTTTGAGATGCAGATGATCATGAGTCACAACCTCAGACTCACCTCAACCTTGGTCAGTGTTTGTCTCTCCACAGATCGGGCCTTCTCCACGATGGTGTTTGAGATACAGATGATCATGAGTCACAACCTGAGACTCACCTCAACCTTGGTCAGTGTTTGTCTCTCCACAGATCGGGCCTTCTCCACGATGGTGTTTGAGATACAGATGATCATGAGTCACAGCCTCAGACTCACCTCAACCTTGGTCAGTGTTTGTCTCTCCACAGATCGGGCCTTCTCCACGATGGTGTTTGAGATACAGATGATCATGAGTCACAGCCTCAGACTCACCTCAACCTTGGTCAGTGTTTGTCTCTCCACAGATCGGGCCTTCTCCACGATGGTGTTTGAGATACAGATGATCATGAGTCACAGCCTCAGACTCACCTCAACCTTGGTCAGTGTTTGTCTCTCCACAGATCGGGCCTTCTCCGCGATGGTGTTTGAGATACAGATGATCATGAGTCACAGCCTCAGACTCACCTCAACCTTGGTCAGTGTTTGTCTCTCCACAGATCGGGCCTTCTCCACGATGGTGTTTGAGATACAGATGATCATGAGTCACAGCCTCAGACTCACCTCAACCTTGGTCAGTGTTTGTCTCTCCACAGATCGGGCCTTCTCCACGATGGTGTTTGAGATACAGATGATCATGAGTCACAGCCTCAGACTCACCTCAACCTTGGTCAGTGTTTGTCTCTCCACAGATCGGGCCTTCTCCACGATGGTGTTTGAGATACAGATGATCATGAGTCACAGCCTCAGACTCACCTCAACCTTGGTCAGTGTTTGTCTCTCCACAGATCGGGCCTTCTCCACGATGGTGTTTGAGATACAGATGATCATGAGTCACAACCTCAGACTCACCTCAACCTTGGTCAGTGTTTGTCTCTCCACAGATCGGGCCTTCTCCACGATGGTGTTTGAGATACAGATGATCATGAGTCACAGCCTCAGACTCACCTCAACCTTGGTCAGTGTTTGTCTCTCCACAGATCGGGCCTTCTCCGCGATGGTGTTTGAGATACAGATGATCATGAGTCACAGCCTCAGACTCACCTCAACCTTGGTCAGTGTTTGTCTCTCCACAGATCGGGCCTTCTCCACGATGGTGTTTGAGATACAGCTAATGATGAGAGATATATAGGCCAGTCCGATGAAGACCCAGATATAAATAAAGAATATATACAGATGTCTGTTCCAGGACAACAGATCTCCTGAAAGAAAGTTGGTAAACCGAAATTATCTGTTGTATGCTCGAGGAGTCATCAGACAATCTGGCAATATTCGAACTATAGGCCGTGAATCTGTAAATAATCCAGTCTGGACCAGACAATCGGTGATCAACAATATTGACATCGATGTACGCAGTTGTGATACGATAACATGTGTCAACCAAGTCAGCGAGCTTGACCACCAGATCCGGTTAGTTGCCACATACGACAAGCATCCTTTTACGACAAGCGTGGGTTGCTAAAGACCAATTCAAACCAGGATCTATGGGTGTATTTTATTCACTGTAACGTAGACTGCAGTCTTGAATAAGTGTTTTTGTACTTCACTCAGTGTTGACCACTTGACCAAGGTCATCATTTCTCTTGATGTTCGTGTAAGGAAGATCGTAGTGGTTTACAATTTCATGAATTTGCTATTAGGTAATGGAATTACGGATCATAATAGAGGCTTCAAACTCCCTGCTAATGGATACAACTCTGAGCACCTGCAATTTACACTTCTTATTTTGCATATCTAACACTTAAAACGTTACATTGATATAACGTGTTTTGAGGCCCCCGCAGCTGGAGGGTTAAATACTAAACACCAAGCAACCACTCAGTGTGTCAGGAATTCTTGTGTTTTAACACTTCAGATAAATGACTTTTAGCACTGCCATTATCTAAACATCACTGTGACATGGACAAACCGAAACTGAACTTTATTTATCTGTGAAGGCCGAGATTATCGGTCTCCATGACATGAGTATCTGGTATTTACGATGACGTAACTGGCTATGTGAGGACTATGTAACTTGGCTGGTCACGTGTCTTCTACGTTACTTCACCTATATTATCGACATAGTTTATATGGTTCTCACTGGGTTCTGGATAGTTTACACCGGCCTTTATATGGCTTGAATATAGACGGCTTCTGTGTCACAAAAGCACTCTGAAAGACCCGTCTGTTGTGGGTTTATCTATACAGCTCATCTTTATATTTATAACTAGACTGATGTTCGGTTTGAAAGAAACTCAATATAAAATTAATAATATATTTCCGCCTCCGTGTGATATCAGCATGCATTCACGTCACTATCGGATCAAAGGACGTGTTTACAGATGTCAGTGGTTAACGCTAATCGTGCTGTTACTATGGGCTGTCCATAGTTACTCGTTCTAATAGATGTGACTGATATCAGCTGATTGACCACGTGTGTCTTCTGATCAACCCTGATTAAATGTGCATTAGGTTATTTCCTTCCCATTATCGAATGTATAAGGAATCAACCACATGAAAAAAACACCGATGCTTGCTGAAAAAAATTATAAAGGAGCGTTGCAGGTTCAAGATGTGACAAAAACTGATTCAGGAAATAAGACTCTGATTTGTAAACAAAAAAAAGTAAAAGAAAAAAAATCTAAATTGCAAAATTCGTATATCAGTGCAACATAACATTTCCAATTGTATTTTGTAAACGGAAATAATTAATATAAGTTAATATCATTTTTCATATGATGATATTGGAATCGTCACGTCAGTTGTTTAGTGAAAAAAAGAATGTTTTGTCCATATGTGTGGACGTATTACCTATGCTATATTAATACACGGCCTGGAACTAGGGACAATTAAATTTGATTACGCTGACCTTTAAGAGTACGATATGTATATTGAATTTCACGTACCACACTTTGACTTTGTGCCTGGTGTAATGTTAGTGCAGCTGTCCTCACAGGTATGTTAAACGGGGTCGATATCATCACGGTGGTTAATAACAGAACCCCGAAGTAGGTCAAGGCACTTAGCGAGACCTTAGTACTTCCGTCACAGACAACCAAACAATACCTTTTCGATTAGTCTCATGCTTGCCAGTTTACAGCAAGGAACTGATAATCCTAGCAGGAATAACAAATTTCCGATCTGACCATCCCCAAATCAGCCAGGTATTGCGACTGTCAACAGCTGTGACAGCCAAGTATGGTTGCACATTTGGTCCGGCCTAGTAAATTCATATTTGGCGGTCGCTCAATTTGACCAGAACTGGCTCTTGAACATGTCCCTGCCACCTGAAATCTGGTAGCAGAAGTAAGTTGAACCCCGTCTCGGATGTTGGAGGGTGCAAATGAAGCGGGGAACCAGCTTAGTACCGGAATTAATGCGCGACTTACAGGTCCTTTTCAGCGACACTGTCTTCAATATTGCCGGTATATCATATACAGTCAAACTGATTTTTGTAGGCTTTAGTAGCATTGGCTGTTTTCTAGAATTTAACAATTTTCTCAAACTATTGGCTACGACAAAGGTTTGAAGGACCACGATCGTGATAACCGAATCTTTGATAAGCTGATCCAGGCATGGCTAAGGGCCACAATCATCTACTGACTGAGGGAGTATTGTTTCGTTGACTTATAAATGAAAAGTATCAATCACAAAGGTAAGGGTGGTTAATAACGAGGGTTACTGAAAGTCGACATCATCTATATTCGCGTCTAGTAGTAGACACAATGCTCTTCCAACTGCGCACTTGGGATTCAACGACATGCATCAATAACGTGATGATCACCCGATCCCGTCAGTCGCCTCTTACGGCAAGCACCAGCGAATGAGATAAAGGTGTTTAATAACCTACAAACATAATTGGAGCTAACCGGTATTCGAACCCATTGTCACCATTCTGTAAAACCACTTGGCCAGCCATATGCCTGAAGGTAAACAACATACCAGCTTTGAATCAAGAACTTACCACCCCGAGGAAGGAAATCACCAAAGCCAACTGTGCTGAGTGTGATGAAACAGTAATACACAGCGTCCGTCATCGTCCACCCCTCGACGTGAATAAATAACGCTGACGGGAGAAGTATGGTGACGTTAGCGCCCACGGCGACAATGAGAGATACGTTGATAGTCTTGTTAATCCAAGCCTTCTGACAATACTGTACCCGGTACAAGCGGGTTATACAGTTGCTCAGCTTGTCGCCTATGTCCTTCAACATGATGAGGGTCAGTGGGATACCGATCAAGGCGTAGATAACGGTGACCACACGACCGGACGTCGTCAGAGGGGCGAGGTGTCCATAACCTGCAATATAGTCACTGTATTTTGTCTGAAACTGACGGCCAAAAACCTTCACCATGGCTCTGAATCACTTTTGGTGAAAACGCACGAAAGATAAATGCATAAAATAAAATATATCAAACGTGTCAGAACCTCAAGAAAATCAGCAGAAGATAGCCATGAAGTAACCCATGTTGACTGTTGTCCGAATTGAGATTGGGCACCAAAAACAAGCTTTCATTGTAAAGCGAACAGCAGACACAACCTAAAATACAAACTGGCAAATCTATCTGTAATGCTGGGGACGTTAGATAGCCTAGTCGTTAAATCTTTCGCTCGTCACGCCAAACGCCCGGTTTTGATTCCCCACAGGGATACAATAGAGGTTGTTCACTGGTCACGAGGGGACCATGGGTTGAGGTACCCTCGATGTTTGTTAATATTCACTGAGCCCGAAATATCGAGGGTACCTCAACTCATGATGCCCGAGGGACCAGTGAACAACGTATTTATCGTACCCAACACCCAACACTGTTTGAAACATGGGTATCGGATCGATAAGTCTATATAGGTTAGAGCGAGTGGACAAAGGTAATACGTCGTCCCTACCTAGATAGAACGTAAAGTAGCGGTTGCCCAAGAGGCAACTGACTTTTTCGCATTTCCTACAATATGTGAAATTTTCTGAAAAGAGCATTGTTATATGTGGTAAAGTTTCTTTTGGCCATCAGGTTACTTGTAGTTATGACGACATATAACATCTACCTGTAGTAATTACAACATGTAACACTTACTGTATTTATTATCATAACATGTAATACTTACCTGTAGTTATGACGACATATAACATCTACCTGTAGTAATTACGACATGTAACACTTACTGTATTTATTATCATAATAACATGTAATACTTACCTGTAGTTATGACGACATATAACATCTACCTGTAGTAATTACGACATGTAACACTTACTGTATATATTATCATAATAACATGTAATACTTACCTGTAGTTATGACGACATATAACATCTACCTGTAGTAATTATGACATGTAACACTTACTGTACTTATTATCATAACATGTAAAACGTACCTGTAGTTATGACGACATATAACATCTACCTGTAGTAATTACGACATGTAACACTTACTGTATTTATTATCATAATAACATGTAATACTTACCTGTAGTTATGACGACATATAACATCTACCTGTAGTAATTACGACATGTAACACTTACTGTATATATTATCATAATAACATGTAATACTTACCTGTAGTTATGACGACATATAACATCTACCTGTAGTAATTAAGACATGTAACACTTACTGTACTTATTATCATAACATGTAAAACGTACCTGTAGTTATGACGACATATAACATCTACCTGTAGTAATTACGACATGTAACACTTACTGTATTTATTATCATAATAACATGTAATACTTACCTGTAGTTATGACGACATATAACATCTACCTGTAGTAATTACGACATGTAACACTTACTGTATTTATTATCATGACATGTAATACTTACCTGTAGTTATGACGACATATAACACTTACTTGTAGTTATTACGACATATAACACTTGCCAGTATTTATTACGACATACAACATGTACCTGTGGTTATGACAACGTATAACACCTACCTGTAATTGTGACGACACATAACACTCACCTGTAGTTATGACGACATAAAACACTTCCCTGTTGCATTGAAGACACATATGACTCACCGTTTATTGTTATGACGACTTATAACACTCACCTACAGTGGTGACGACTGTGGCAACAAATGACATCGCACCAGAGTAATCCCATTTGTCTGATATGGACCTGTTCTCTACAACCGCCCTGGCCGCCCCCAGGTCGCCTTCCACAACCCCAACGAAATAGCTCAACTCCGACATCGACACACACGTCTTGTTGGCTGCGGTAGAGCCACAGTCACGTTACAACATACTTATAGGCATGAGTGAGTAAACGTGTTCCAGTTGTATCATGGCGTGTCACTTTAATGTGGGAAAACGCATATTTCAGATGTTCACCACTTTAGTGAAACCCAAGAACGCGGATATGGTTCGGACAAACCAATCCACTTTGGATTTTGGGATGACTTACAGCATTTGTCGACCTACTGCAATAATATACGGAAGAGCAAATGAAACGCAGTTTTCGAAGAAACGAAATCTGGTAAAAGTAAATGTTCATGTTTAATTCTTCGATTTAAAAACTGAACAAAAAGAGAGAAGTGTATTTTATTTTCAATTTAATATCCATCATCATCATCATCATCATCATTTGTTTAAGCTTTACCTCTGCCTCTCACCTAGAAATGCCTGGATCGCTTGGATCATCTGTTCTTTCATCGCCTTCTCGTTGTCCAGTTCGAGGCTGCGAAATATGAACATCCCGATGGCCAGGTAGGACGCGGTCACAAAGATGTGTAAGCCCAGACGGCCATTGCTCTCCATCGTTTCCTTCATGGCCATAAGAAAATAATATCAGATGTGTGAGCCGTGTAACTGTACTTACACCCCGGGCTTGTTCTGTGGCATTAGAGGTACATGTTCATATCATCACATAAAGCTTATATACGTTACCTACATGTAGGATACAATATGTTCATATCATCACATAAAGCTTATATACGTTACCTACATGTAGGATACACATCAGGGTAATATGTACGTGCATTTAGCCAGTTAAATGAACAATGTTACACTCATGTGTCATTGTTTCATGAAACAGTATTATTTTATAAACCATTGCTAAAGAAAGTAGCACTAGATGCATCTGTTAGTATAGGCTGCACAACCATGGCTGGCTCGGGTAGGTCTGAATAAGTTCATAGACATTTGTGCCCACCAATCGGATTTTCCTAGCCCTGGGGAGTACATAACCCGAGATGTTATGTAAGAACTAGAATGATTGGTGTTTGCGTTACTATTTCATATATTTTCATTAGTGTCTTCACTTTGGATACCGTAAATTATTTATTACACGCTTTTCACAACGTTGGCCTAAAATACGGATGGTGTCAATGGATTTCTGTTTTAAGTTGCGCGTAATTATATTCTGTCAAATGAATATTTAGAAAATGATAATTCTATTCACAAGGTGGTGCTAGTGCAAACACGCCAATACGTTTCGTGCTGGTCGGGCTCAAATTTACAGGGAAAATTGTCAATGTGTTGCTGTACATTTGAGAGACAGAAACCAGACAGAAATGTTTTACTGATATTGTTTGAAACTCTAATACCGTTTTCGACATGCGGTGTCAGTCACGTCAAGAACGCCTACGGACAGAGCTCGAGCTCTCAACGTTTCACAGTTAGTCAATCGAAAGGCAAATAACAGTGATAATAGGTGTCCGCTTGTTCAACATGGAGCGGATAATGGCGCACAAATTCCTATTATCAGAACGATGGGGTTTCGAAATCGTGGTCAAAAAGCATTTCAACTGGAGATCGGCTTCACCAAGCTGCAGATGCTATCGACCAAACGATTCGTAATCGGCCATATACTCAGGAACATGCCTCGTCAAAACACGGCTTGTCTTAAGAGTACAGTTAAATTCCTATTAATTTCACTTTCAATGGTGAAAATGATACGATGGACAAGAGACAGTATCTAACAACATCTATGGCTCTCTGACGTTCAAAGTCTCAAGCAAATCTCAGTCATGTGCCCTTGTTACACTACTGAAACGTGAATTTCATGTTAAGTTACAAAGTGTAGATGCTTGTAAAACCTTTTTATTGTATATCTGCCTAGTTTTTCTGACAGTTTATTTCAAAGGTAAGCGGACGTCTTCTGAGAGTCCACAACTATGTACTCAGACAGCATGTCAACGGTACAGGGCCCCGTTTCACAGACCTATCGTAGAACCACGACTGTCGTAAGTTTAACTTACAGTGTAGGAAGTACGAATGCTACGAGGAAAGTTGCGAGACCTTAGACTTACGAGAACTTTGGGAAACGGGGCCCATGTGAAGTCTCAACTCGTGTTGCGCACACCTATACACTCAGGGATGGTCACTGGTGGCCATTGTTGGTCATTGTCTCGAACTATACAGCACCAGGTCAGTGATTTGTCATTTAAATGCATGACTTCCCTTGTTATTTATGTATCCACAACCAATTTTCAACTCCAGTTTGGGACATAATGATCAAAGTTGAACTTTGGGGCTTGAACTGGATATGATTTGTAGTGTGTGTTTCGAAATATATAGTCAGTGTACGATTGCTTCAAAGATCGTTGTGAAATCCCTGAGAATTACTAGTTTAAGAGCGACAAGAACCTGGGTCCCGATCTACAAAGCATTCGTAGCGCTATGGCATTCTTAAGTCAATGGTAAACTATAGAGTGACGAAAGGTCGTAACGTTACAAACGCTTTGTTGATTGAACTACTCCACCAGCTTTCGTCGCTGCTGATTCCGGGAAGATCCGGGTCATCAGCTACCCATGTTTGGGGAGAAGTAACGGGATCGGGTGGTCACGCTGGGATACTGCTTGGCAACATATTCCCATTACGCATACGATAACCAAACAACCAACAAACAAATACTACTCCGCATCCTTGGGTATGACTGGAAGACATGTGTTTATGTTTGCTGTAATGTCTCGAAATGCCCCGGGCCAAGTCTGACACCGACGTACAAGTACATTCACCAGGAAAAGTTGTAGTGAGAACCTCTGGTTAACCAAAACCACCCAAACCTTTCCATTTCCATAACAGACCTCTGTCAAACCAGAGAGAATCGCATTATGAGCTTGAGTTCATAAATCATCATCAAATAGCGCGCGTGCGTGCGTGCGTGCGTGTGTGTGTGTGTGTGTGTGTATGTGGATTCACATGGATTCGAAAGACTAATGCATGAAGTGAGTTGAATAGCTTAATTAGCTTCACCTCTAATGCTGCTAATAGGGGACATGTGTGTGCATGCGTGTGACCTGTCATGGGTGTGACCTGTCAGAGGATTCGAAAGACTAGTATATGAGGTGAAATAATTATAACAACTGTTATTTATTTTTAGTCAGTTGTATTTTATATCAGATCTTCGGTCTCTTTACCGCTACACACTAGCATCTGATACTAATGTAATTGAAGTTAGGCTTATCTCATTTGAAATTTTGAATGAACACATACTCATTCGAAAATATGCATGGGAAACTGGACGAAGACTTTTGGAAAACAATAAATCTCGCTTTTTTACAAATATCTTATCAGTCATTTAACAATCCCATTCATAAGTTTCATAAGAGATATTAATGGTTTTAAAAAGTCATATTTACCTTTCGATATTATACACACTAAACCCAGAGCTGCACCACGGTTCTCCAGCTGTAGAAATGTATGTAACTTTACTTGAAACCAAGAGGTTGTTTTTACATGACAGTCGAGCTAGTAAATTGTTTATGTAATCCAGACAGAAACAGGATTCCACAGTATATCACTCGCAGTCAAATCATTTGAAATCCTTGTCAGTGGGTTTCCAAGAACAACCTGTAGTCTCACATCACACAAGCCATCTCAAGTCCTTCTGGGCAATGAACACTTCTATCAAGATCGTGATAGTGCCTACTGACTGCTATAGAGAGTAACGCTTTTCATGTTGAAGGCACCAGTGTAGTGACGACAGTAACAGTTTTGTTCACCAAGGCAGACGTGTATATACACACGTGCGTGCATGGTGATAGCGATCAGAGAGTACTACATTGCCGGTGCCGTCTCCCAGTCCATCCTTTATGTCATCGGAGTTTCAGATCTGCGGATGTGTCTGCAAGTAAAAGGTCAGCGTTAGGTAGGCACAGACGTTTCACTCTACTTGAGTTATTAACGTCGGTACTGAAGTTCGCTTTACTTGAGTAAACAGCTGGTGTTTGGTATTATTTTCCAGAAAGAAAATGACAAAAATACTTTCAACATTGTTTTGATTGTGACTTACACTAAAGTTACAAACATGATGTGCGTAACATATGTCATATTTGGGATTTCACTTTCTTAGTAAAGTACAAATTCTAGTACTTTTTTCGGTTGAGTCCCATCCGGGATTCGAACCCGCACTTTCTAAATGGCATCGTGTAATCATAGCTTTCGGCCATGGGAGCCGTGCCAATTTACACTCATCAGAGGGGTACACAAAGTACGCAGTCTAGACTACCAGTTGTCCGACTTTCATTTTTGTGGAAGTCGCGGTGGCTGAGCGGGCTAGGCGGCTGACTTTGTGTGCTGGCGATTATGTGCCTGACTCTAAGGGTGCGGGTTCGAATCCCGGATGGGACTCAACCGAAAAAAGTACTAGAATTTGTACTTTACTAAGAAAGTGAAATCCCAAATATGACATATGTTGCATTTGACCACTTTCTAAATGGCATCGTGTAATGATGTACGTGTTACCCAAACACTACATAAGTCCTATTTAGTGCTGTGTGTTAGGGATAATGAAAACTATGATTTTACGGAAAATGCAGTTTATATTAATCTATAATCTACATATTACATTAAAATACATCAGTGACAAATTGTGGAGTGACGAAAGGAGAAGGAAACCCCACTGATGACAACAATGCTTTAAAGAAGATATTCCAAAAGCTAAAGTTTCTCGTTTATTCGTTCGTATAGTGAACAATTTCACCTATAAACACTTGTAAACACCTGTGGTTAGTTTAAGCGATAATAATACATTATTAAGCGATAATAATTTTATTTTATTATGGAGGTTCGGAATTCAAAGCATTTCAATAACACCAGGCAGTTTCTATGGACGTTTCCATGGAGAGTGAGTTATAGATACCTATTACACAAAAGCATATCGCGTTACCACCATATTACATTGTTCACTACTGTATATCGAAATGTATAAATATTTCACACACATGTGACCTTGGGCCTGTGAACGGGCGATCTCGTCTCATGTATGGAGGGTGTCGAACGCCAGATCTTAAACTGCTAAGAAAGACATGGTCGTCACCCCCTCTCCCCCCTCCCCCCCCTTCAAAGCATTAACCATGGAGATATCCCAAATGTTCGTGTTACACTTACATTGTATATAGTTTCATGAATTCTTGTGAAATATCACCAAAATCCGTCCAAATACATAGTGCTATATCTATTTACTGTACATCTGGGGGTGTGAATGAAAGTAGGATTTCATATGTACATGTGTCAATCAAAGAGAATAATAACTCTCAACAAATACATAAAATCGATAATGCTGTGCATCTCCTGGGGCATGAACCATCTGATGCGGGCTCTGAAAGGTGGTACTGAAGATGAGCGTAATTAGTTGTAGGTCCGAGGCGTGCTGAAACGCCGATGCTAAATTTCAGACTGTCTGTCCGACAGCTCCAAGACACAGTGGTTAAAACGTTCGTTTTCATGCACCGAAGATACGGGTTCGATTCCCCACATCGGTAAAATGTATGAAAGCCATTTCTGGTGTCCCCTACCCTGATATTGTTTGAATATTGCTAAAACGGTGTAGAACCATACTCACTCACTCACTCACTCCAAGACACAGGAAGTCCCTCTAAATATGCCAAGTACAGATTTTCCTCAGATTTTCTTCAGTCTGCTTCCAAACAATTTCACCACCCAAGGGACAATACTGACTTTTAAAGTCTGACGTCTTAAAGGATCCTCCAGTGGACGCTTTTGGCATTCCTTAGGTTCCGCCCCACTCGGTATGCTGGTCGTGACGTCACGCTAAGATTGGGATTTAACGGGTTTACGATTGGCGTGGGGCTAAGGTAGGTTAATGGAACGGGACCCTGGTTGTAACGTCTCCAGTGTGTTCTGTGTTAATGGGTATATGTTCCAACAGAACGTATAGCACTATACAATATGATGTGTTATTTGTTGGGCATTCTAATGCACATGTGTTCGCTTTAGTGGCTCACTGCACTTGAATGTTGGGCTATTTTTACACGCATGTTCAGACAGTCTTCATGTCCGTGTTTGTTTCACACCAAGAATTACCAACCTCGCAACCGTTACCAATAATGCGGATGTATAGTATCTAATTTGTTTGTTTTCTGCGACAGGGTAGCCAAGTGGTGAAAGCATTCGCCCGTCACATGGATTCGATTCCATACATGGGTACAATGTGTTAAGCCCATTATTGCTAAAAACGGCGTAGAACACATCTTTCCCAATCTAATCTTTTTAGTATACATCAGTAAATTGGTGCGACAATAATGTGTTGCAAATTCATTAGCTGGCGTGTTTGAAATCAATGTAAATCTCACTGACCAGTGTGTACAGTTTCAAATATACGCTGGAACTGTACTGGTAGATATACCCTTTACAACACATGCTTTAGAATCCACCTGTTGCATTGACACATTGTCCATTCGACTGTCAACATAAACTATACAGTGGAACAGGTGTTCATTACCGTTAAGGGGTGGTCAGAACTCGAAACTGAAAAACAATCGAGGCGGAATAGTTGACACAGAATCAGCGTGAGATACATCACTCGCCTGGTAATGTCGTTAGCAGCTACAGCGAAACGTCACTGACATAAATAATAAACAGAAGTATATCTGTAAAAAATATCTCCCCAATGTTCATCACACCAACTTTAAACGTTACTCAAAGACGTTAACTTTATCATCGGTGTATTAAAGTAAAACGGCAATGATGATGATATGTCCGGGGATTTTATGAGCATAAATTACATCCAAGTTTGACAAAGGATGAACATTACAAAAGAGAAACACTGACCTGAAAAGCGCAGCCTTCTGATACATCACAACAGTACATGTGCTGTTGGATATCGGCGTGTCGGTCATTGAAAGCACAACAGTCCCTTTGATGTTAGTGTGGGCCTACGTTTGTCAGTGACAGTGGAACAGTCCATCCATGTGATATTAGTGGATGTCAGTGAAAGTGGAAGAATCCAGAATGTATTATTACAGTCACCCAGTGGATATCACTGAAAGTGGCGAAGTGTCTGTCTGTGGATGTCAGTGACAGTGGAACAGTCCGTGTGATATTAGTGTCTGTCTGTGGATGTCAGTGACAGTGAAACAGTCCGTGTGATATTAGTGTCTGTCTGTGGATGTCAGTAACAGTGGAACAGTCCGTGTGATATTAGTGTCTGTCTGTGGATGTCAGTGACAGTGGATCAGCCCATGTGATATTAGTGTCTGTCTGTGGATGTCAGTAACAGTGGATCAGTCCGTGTGATATTAGTGTCTGTCTGTGGATGTCAGTGACAGTGAAACAGTCCATTTGATATTAGTGTCTGTCTGTGGATGTCAGTAACAGTGGATCAGTCCGTGTGATATTAGTGTCTGTCTGTGGATGCCAGTGACAGTGGAACAGTCCATGTGATATTAGTGTCTGTCTGTGGACGTCAGTGAAAGTGGATCAGTCCATGTGATGTTAGTGTCTGTCTGTGGACGTCAGTGACACAGGAACAGTCCATTTGATATTAGAGTCTGTCTGTGGACGTCAGTGACAGTGGATCAGTCCATGTGATGTTAGTGTCTGCCTGTGGACGTAAGTGACACAGGAACAGTCCATGTGATATTAGTGTCCGCATGTAGAAGTCAGTGTTAGTGGAATAGTCAATAAACCTTCGTCAATTTTTCAGGTAAAAATGTCACCAAAACGTGTGAATAGAAAGTGGGGTTTCCTTGTTCGTTCGCCTCTCCACAGTTTGTAACTGTGTTTATCTTATAATATAACTGTGATTCAGCAAAATCATAATTGTAATGTGTGAATTTTACGCTGCTGTAAGTGGTATTTCACCAATATACGGCAGGGAGCACCAGAAATGGGCTTCAAACATTATACCCATGTGGGGAATCGAACCCGGGTCTTCGGCGCGACGAGCGAAAGCTTAACCAACAGGCTACGTCGACGCCCAATTATATCCAAGGCACAACACTGAAAAAGAGACATATGCTGTTTTGGAACCACTTGAAAGCGACAACAATCAAAACAATCTTTTACAGTATTTATGTTATTTTCCTCTTGGAAAATAATCCCAAAAGCACCAGTGGTGTCCTTAAAATTGGACGTCAGCTTACCGTTCTACAAAAAGTAAATATTTCTTACAGTCACAAGAATTCATATGAAACATCACCCTATGACACATATCTAAACTCTAAACTTATTGTCCAACGTTCCGCCCATGAAGGTGAGCTTCAGTACCTACGCTACAAAGTCAAGTAGAGTGAGCTTCAGTACCTACGTTAATAAGCCAAGTAGAGTGAGCTACAGTACCTACGTTAATAATTCAAGTAAAGTGAACTTCTGTGCCTGCGTTAATAAGTCAAGTAGAGTGAGCTTCAGTACCTACTACTTGCAGACACACCCTCAGATCAGGAACCCCAATGACATAAGGGATGCATTGGGAGATGGCTCCAACAATGTAATACTCTCTGATCGTTATCACCTTGCACGCACGTGTGTATATACACGCCTGCCTTGATGAATATAGCTGTTACTGTCGCCACGACACTGCTGCGTTCACCGAGGATGTGATGTCATTAAACAATCGTGAGAATCGTTACTCTCTGGTTATACGCAGTCAGTAGGCACTATCACGATCTTGATAGAAGTGTTCATTGCCCAGAAGGACTTGAGATGGCTCGTGTGATGTGAGTGGACAGGTTATTCTTGGAAATCCATTGACAAGGATTTCAATACAGGAGTATGTTGAGTGTGATTTTATGAAGGAGGGATAACATATCTTGGTATCTTATTTCTGTCTGGATTATATAAAGAAATTACTAGTTCGACTGTGATGTAAAGACAAGTTCTTGGTTTCAAGCACAATTTTATACATTTCTACAGCTGGAGAATCGTGGTACAGCTCTGGGTTTAGTGTGTATAAGGTAAATATGATTTTTGCACATAATTTAAATCTGTTATGAAACCTATGAAGCTGTATGTTAAATTTTTAATTCAATATAGGCTGGACAGATGAGTGATATATTCATTTTCAATTAAGTTTAAGCTACACATTTTGCATTTTCTTTGTTCCTGTATGTTATAATGATAGATATAGTAATACGAGTTAAAAGTGTTTCACAAGAAATCGTTAGCTTACAATTACAAGTTAACATGTTAGGATTCTCAGATAAATCATTGTGCCAAACTGGCGGAAAATTATCTTTCAGTCGCTGAAGAAAAACCACAGTAGCAAACTGCCATAACCTAATTTAAATAATATAACCTAGTTCTCATAGCCATTCTCATCATACATACGCATCATATTGTAAAATCTTCGGAACAAACGGCATTCGGACATATGAGACTAAGTCAATATTTAATACATTTTAAAACAGAAGTGTTATTATCTCACCTCATGCACTAGTCTTTCACATAAAACCACACACATGCACGCACGCGCGCACACACACATACACGTACACACACACGCGCGCGCGCGTCCCCTGTTAGCAGTGAACCCTTGTTAATCCGACCCTTTTACCTGTCTCAAAGAAGACATCTTCAAGAATTCATTTCAAACTGTTCAAATTAATTCGATACTCGCTATATATGAGCATTCCTCAGTCCTGCTCTTTTCTTTTAAACGGTACAGTATTCGAGGCTTTAAAAACTTCCTTGCTGACATTTAAAGATCGTTTCGAAATCTGACGCATCATTAACAGAACGGATGCCTGCTGAGAGTCTCCTCTGGCAGGTCCCACATTTTACTCTGAACAAATGACGTACCGAAACACGTGTTTAGCACAGATGCCAGCAGTGGGCTGGTGTATCCTCACCGAACACCTGACATCATCACTATTTGATGGTGGTTCATACACAAAAGCTCATACTGAAATTCCCTTTGGTTTGACAGAGGTCTGTAATGGAAATGGTAATGGTTTGGTGACTTTGGTTGACCACTACAACTCTTCCTGGTGACTAATGTACAGGGTCTCCTTTCACAATGCATTAAGGTGATCGTAACTCACTAAGGTAACCTTAGAGCCATGTTAAAGAATGGGAGTTAAGGTTAACCTTAATTACGACTGCTTCGTGAAAGAAACCCCTGGTACCTCGCTGTAGGACGGGGCGTTTTCGAGATATTATTAAACCCATGAACAAATGATCTCCAGTCATACCAAAGGATGGGACGACGGAGTGGTATTTGCTTGCTTGTTATTTAGGTTATCGTATGCGTAATGGGAATATGTTGCCAAGTATTGAGCAAGTGTGCCAGCGTGACCACCCAATCCCGTTACTTATGTGTTGCCACAAACATGCGTTGCTGAAGACCCGGATCTTCCCGGAACCAGCAGCGTCATTACCATTGACTTACGAATTCTATAGTGCTACGAATGTTTCATGGATCGGGACCCTGGCGTGCTGAATGAATGCAGTTTAATGACAAATCACTGACCAGGATATTTCGAGACAATGACCAACTCTGAGTACTATATGAACTATATATGTGCGCAATACAAATGGCACTTCAGCTTGAGTTGAGACTTGACCTCCACAGTCCATCCGTCTCCTTAACTAGAAACTGTTAGATGAAGTAGGCACATATTCAATAACATGGTGTTACCTGTATTTTATAACTTAAACTAGATTCATCTTTAAGCAGTGCAGTAAGGACCACTAATTGAGATTAAGAGTTTTTTAACGCCGGGCAGCTATAGATGTTGTTAGATACTGCCTATTGTCAATCATGAAATTTTCACCACTGAAAGTGAAGTTACTATGAAACAACCTGTATTCTTAAGTCAATCCCTTTTTCTGACGAGGCATCCCCATGTGTGTAGCCGATTACGAATCGTTTGTTCTCTAACACCTGCAGCTCTGTAAAGCCAATCTCCAGTTCGCGTGGAACTTTGACCACGAATCCGAAACAGATTCATTCTGTTGAAACGGATTTGCATGCTATTTTCCGCTTGAGGTCGCCCAGATCGACAACTGACATCAAACATTATCAGCGCTATTTGTCTTTCGTTTGTACTGTGTTAATCACTACCTGCTTGTTCCAACTTCCAACATGCCGACTGCCCTTAGGCTTTGCTGACGTAACAAGCATTGCATGTCGTAAATGTCCTTGGGTTTCAAACAATATCATAAAAAAACAACACCCAGTCTGGTCTGTATCTGTGAAATACACAGCAACACTGCGATACGTTTCGCTGTAAATTTTAGCCCGACCATGTTCACGTGCGCATCCTGTCCTGAAAAACGCCCAAAACGCTTTCACGAACGAGGCTGCATAAATTTAGCACCACCATGCGAATGAAATTAACATGTGTAAGTGTCGCCCAGCGGCCTCCCCACTCCCCTCAACCCCCTCAAAACACACACACACACACACACACACACACACACACACACACACACACACACACACACACACATGCCATGTGCAAATCAATGACCCCGACCCACTTCCCATATGTATTTGAAAGTGAAAGAAATAGTAACGCGAATGCAATCATTCTAGTTCTTGCATGACATATGACATCTCGGGTTATGGGGCTAGGAGAATCTGATTGGTGGGCACAAATGTCTATGAACTTTTTCAGACCAACCCGAGTCAGGCATGGTTGTACAGCATATACAATTAGACGTATCTAGTGTCATTTACTTTAGTAATGGTTTATAAAACAATAATGTTTCATCAAACAGTGACACATGAGTGTAACATTGTTCATTTAATGGCTAGATACACGTACAGACCGAGTTTATTCTCGCAGCCACATGATATGTACAGTCATACATGTATCATACAAGATATGACCATATACCTCTAATGCCACAGAACAAGCCCGGGATGTAAGTACAGTTATACGGCTCACACATGAGTGTAACATTGTTCATTTAACTGGCTAAATGCACGTACATATTACCATGATGTGTATCCTACATGTAGGTAACGTATATAAGCTTTATGTGATGATATGAACATGCACCTCTAATGCCACAGAACAAGCCCGGGGTGTAAGTACAGTTACACGGCTCACACATCTGATATTATTTTCTTATGGCCATGAAGGAAACGATGGGGAGCAATGGCCGTCTGGGCTTACACATCTTTGTGACCGCGTCCTACCTGGCCATCGGGATGTTCATATTTCGCAGCCTCGAATTGGACAACGAGAAGGCGATGAAAGGACAGATGATCCAAGCGATCCAGGCATTTCTAGGTGAGAGGCAGAGGTAAAGCTTAAATAAATGATGATGATGATGATGATGATGATGATGATGATGATGATGATGATGGATATTAAATTAAAAAATACAACTCTGTCTTTTTGTCAAGTTTTTAAATCGAAGAATTAAACATGAACATTTACTTTTACCAGATTTCGTTTCTTCGAAAACTGTGTTTCATTTGCTCTTCCGTATATTATTGCAGTAGGTCGACAAATGCTGTAAGTCATCCCAAAATCAAAAGTGGATTGGTTTGTCCGAACCATATCCGTGTTCTTGGGTTTCACTAAAGTGGTGAACATCTGAAATATGCCTGACGCGTTTTCCCACATTAAAGTGACACGCCATGATACAACTGGAACACGTTTACTCACTCATACCTATAAGTATGTTGTAACGTGACTATGGCTCTACCGCAGCCAACAAGACGTGCGTGTCGATGTCGGAGTTGAGCTTCTTCGTTGGGGTATTGGAAGGCGACCTGAGGACGGCCAGGGCGGTTGTAGAGAACAGGTCCATATCAGATCAATGGGATTACTCTGGTGCGATGTCATTTGCTATCACAGTTGTCACCACTATAGGTGAGTGTAATTCGTCGTCATAACTACAGGTAAGTGTTATGTATCATCGTAACTACAGGTAGATGTTATATCTCGTCACGGCTACACGTAAGTGTTATATGTCGTTACTGTTATAGGTAAGTATTATATGTCGTCATAACTACAAGTAAGTTTTACATGTCGTCATAACTACAGGTAAGTTTTATATGTCGTCATAACTACAAGTAAGTTTTATATGTCGTCATAACTACAGGTAAGTGTTATATGTTGTCATAACTACAGGTAAGTGTTATGCATCATCGTAGCTACAGGTAGATGTTATATCTCGTCACGGCTACACGTAAGTGTTATATGTCTTTATTGTTATAAGTAAGTATGTCGTAAGTATTAAATGTCGTCATAACTACAAGTAAGTTTTATGTGTCGTCATAACTACAGGTAAGTGTTATATGTCGTCATAATTACAAGCAAGTGTTATATGTCGTCATAACTACAGGTAAGTGTTATGCATCATCGTAACTACAGGTAGATGTTATATCTCGTCACGGCTACACATGTGTTATATGTCGTTACTGTTATAGGTAAATTTTAAATGTCGTCATAACTACAGCGACGGAATTGGCAGAGGGCGATCTTCACAGAAGAAAGCCGGTTCTGTCAGTTCATATGTAATGGAAAGACAGAGTGATAACCGCCGAAGTGGAGAAGGATCGACATTATGTTCAGGAAGTCATGGTGAATGGGGGGTTATGTTGTGGGGTGGAATTTGTAGTCAGGAAAAAACATAATTGGTCGCCGCTAACGTGAATCTGACAAGCTAGAGCTGGAGTAGCTCATGGATAATGTTTTTCATGCCGTTGTACAATTTCTGACCCATGAAGATACGTGTTAGAATTCGTCTTCAGCAACCGGTGTCATAAGAGGCGACTAAGATCAGACACGCTGACTTAGTTGACACCTGTCATATATCCAAATCGTACCATTTCTACATCTGCCACGTTGTGTCTTAAATCTACATAATAACACCAGGCCACATACGACCTGAATTGTACTTGGACGTTGTTCGATACTGACTTCATCCACAAGTCAACTAATATCAACTGAACGAGACGCTACACGGAGAAGGCGTCGGACTTTTTTGTGAGCTAAGAGCCTTTTTCAACAGGGATTGTCATACACGCAATTAATGTGACGTCATTGGACTTGCGTGATGACAATCAGCTGTCCCCATTGCATTGAAAGCTTGTATCTGCTGCCCTTTCTCAATTCTGTTAACATGTATGTCTTTTTGAAATTTGATTTCTTTGAGGTTCTGATACATTCGTACCCGTGAAGGAATATTGATCTTCCGTAACCCCTGATTGTTGTAAGAGGCGACTAACAACATCGGGTGGTCAGGTTCACTGACTTGGTTGGCACATATGATAGGTTGCCAACTGCAGAGATCGATGCTAATGTTGTTGATCCCTTGATCGTCTGATCTAGACTCGATTCAGATTGAATATTGCTGAGTGGGGCGTAAAACAAAACTCGCTCCCTCACTCACTCTGATACGTTCGGTACATGTTATCGTTAGTGCTTTTCCACACAAACATTTGGTGAAGGTCTTTGGTGGTCCGCTTTACACGAGCGTTATATGAGGTATGAGTACATGTGTCGTAAGTGGTTGTCGTTAACTTGTCTTTGTTGTAAAATGCGACTGACGGGGTCGTGTTGTCACAGCTGACTTAGCTGACATATGATACATGATGTACTCATGATGTTGATCACTGGATTGCCTGGTCCAGACTCGATTATTTACAGACCGCCGCCATATAGCTGGAATATTGCTGAGAGCGAACAAATAAAGAAAACAAACAGGTATGCGCTATATTTCGTCACTATTATTCGTCAAAGTTTTATACCATCAGCACAAAAGTGTAAAGTGGCTGTATAACTGAGCGACAATACAAAATGACTATGTTGCAGGTTATGGACACTTCACCCCCATGACGACGTCCGGTCGTGTGGTCACCGTTATCTACGCCTTGATCGGTATCCCACTGACCCTCATCATGTTGAAGGACATAGGCGACAAGCTGAGCAACTGGATAACCCGTTTGTACCGGGTACAGTATTGTCAGAAGGCCTGGATTAACAAGACTATCAACGTATCTCTCATTGTCGCCGTGGGCGCTAACGTCACCATACTTCTCCCGTCAGCGTTATTTATTCACGTCGAGGGGTGGACGATGACGGACGCTGTGTATTACTGTTTCATCACACTCAGCACAATTGGCTTTGGTGATTTCCTTCCTTGGGGTGGTAAGTTCTTGATTCAAAGCTGGTATGTTGTTTACCTTCAGGCATATGGCTGGCTCATTGGTTTACAGAATGGTGATAATGGGCTGGAATCCCGGTTACCTCCAATTATGTTTGTAGGTTATTAAACACCTTTATCTCATTCGCTGGTGCTTGCCGTAAGAGGCGACTGACGGGATCGGGTGATCATCACGTTATTGATGCATGTCGTTGAATTCCAGTTGCGCAGTTGGAAGAGCATTGTGTCTACTACTAGACGCGAATATAGATGATGTCGACTTTCAGTAACCCTCGTTATTAACAACCCTTACCTTTATGATTCATACTTTTCATTTACAAGTCAATGGAACAATACTCCCTCAGTAGACAATTGTGGACCTTAGCCATGCCTGGATCATCTTATCAAAGATTCGGTTATCACGATCGTGCTCCTTCAGACCTTTGTCGTAGCCAATAGTTTGAGAAAGCTGTTAAATTCTAGAGAACAGCAGTGCTACTAAAGCCTATAAAAATCAGTTTGACTGTATATGATATACCGGCAATACTGAAGACAGTGTCGCTGAAGAGGACCTGTAAGTCGCGCATTACTTCCGGTACTAAGCTGGTTCCCCGCTTCATTTGCGCCCTCTAACATCCGAGACTGGGCTCAGCTTACTTCTGATTCTAATTGAGCGACCACCAAATATGACTTTATTAGGCCGGACCAAATGTGCAACCATACTTGGCTGTCACAGCTGTTGACATTCGCAAAATCTAGCTGATTTGGGGATGGTCAGATAGGATATTTGTTATTCCTGCTAGGATTATCAGTTCCTTGCTGTGAACTGGCAAGCATGAGACTAATCGAAAAGGTACTGTTTGGTTGTCTGTGACGGAAGTACTAAGGTCTCGCTAAGTGCCTTGACCTACTTCCGGGTTCTATTATTAACCACCGTGATGATATCGACCCGTTTAACATACCTGTGAGGACAGCTGCACTAACATTACACCAGGCACAAAGTCAAAGTGTGGTACGTGAAATTCAATACATATCGTACTCTTAAAGGTCAGCGTAATTAAATTTAATTGAAATGAAATGAAACGCCTATTATATATTTCCGTTTACAAAATACAATTGGAAATGTTATGTTGCACTGATATACGAATTTTGCAATTTAGATGGTTTTTTTTCTTTTACTTTTTTTTGTTTACAAGTCAGAGTCGTATTTCCTGAATCCGTTTTTGTCACATCTTGAACCTGCAACGCTCCTTTATAATTTTTTTTCAGCAAGCATCGGTGTTTTTTTCATGGATTTGACGCTTTATACATTCGATAATGGGAAGGAAATACCCTAATGCACATTTAATCAGGGTTGATCAGAAGACACACGTGGTCAATCAGCTGATATCAGTCACATCTATTAGAAAGAGTAACTATGGACAGCCCATAGTAACAGCACGATTAGCGTTAACCACTGACATCTGTAAACACGTCCTTTGATCCGAGAGTGACGTGAATGCATGCTGATATCACACGGAGGCGGAAATATATTATTAATTTTATACTGAGTTTCTTTCAAAGCGAACATCAGTCTAGTTACAAATATAAAGATGAACTGTATAGATAAACCCACAACAGACGGGTCTTTCAGAGTGCTTTTGTGACACAGAAGCCGTCTATATTCAAGCCATATAAAGGCCCCTGTAAACTATCCAGAACCCAATGAGAACCATATAAACTATGTCGATAATATAGGTGAAGTAACGTAGAAAACACGTGACCAGCCAAGTTACATAGTCCTAACATAGCCAATTAGGTCATCGTAAATACCAGATACTCATGTCATGGAGACCGATAATCTCGGCCTTCACAGATAAATATAGTTCAGTTTCAGTTTGTCCATGTCAGAGTGATGTTTAGATAATGACAGTGCTAAAAATTAAACATCGGAATTCCTAAGTGGTTGCTTTGCGTTGTTTAATCCCCCAGGTGCGAGGGCCACAAAATAGTTTAGTTCAATGCAATGCAAACCATTGTTTAAAAGTCATAACAAGACGCGTATAAGGTGTTGCTCAGAGTTGTCTCCCTTAGTCGTGGCTTTGAAGCCCTTATTATGATCCTGAATTTCTAAACACCATACGCCTGATTGTGACTTCATCAGAATGTAAACCACTACGGCCTTCCTTCCTTAAGCGAAACTACATGTCAGGGAAATTGTGATCCTGGTCAAGTTATCAATACTTAAAGGAGAATACGAGAGAATTTCAATAATGTTCTGTGTGAAAGCTTAAGTCATCGGAAACATATACCCAGGGTTTCATTTACAATTTATGCATATTTACGTCTTAATCGCAAAAACAGTTTCTGTTATCTCAGCTTCGGCCGCTGTGCATATTCCGCTGGAAGTCACGTGACCTTTCCGGTCGTGGCGTCATAATGTACCTAGCGTCTAAAGACACTCCAGTAATACAGTATGGTTCAAAATTATTGAGAATAGCTAATGCATTTCATATTATTAAACGAGAACAAATCAGATAAAATTGAATGTATTGTGAAAGTGAACTGACCTTTTCATGTTGTGTAGGTAACAATTTAATATTTTATCAAGTCTCCTTGAGCTTCACGGCACAGTCTAAGACGGGTAGGCATACTTCCTATCAGAGAGGTTAGTGTCTCGTGAGTTATGCTGTCCCAGTATCGGACCACTTCTCTCTTCATGTCTTCAATTTTTGTCAACCCCTTTTGATTCACACATTCCTTCATCATCCCCCAAATGTTCTCAATGGGATTTAAGTCAGGACTATATGCAGGAAATGGTAATGCAGTCACATTTTTCTCCTGAAACCACTGCTTGGCATGTTTTGCGGTGTGTTTAGGATCATTATCTTGCTGCAAAATCCAGTCATTTCCATAAAACACATGTGCACTTGGAAGGAGAAAATTATCTAATATGTTAATGTAGCGTTGACTTGTCAGATTTCCCTCAAACACACACAGCGGGGTCGTTCCTAATAAGGATATCCCTCCCCATACATGAAACATTGGGCTGTATTTAGGTCGTCGATACAACGGTGCTGACGCAGACTTTGTCCATATTTTCACATTATTGGGATATACCCATATTGAGCTTTCATCAGTAAAAATCACATTTTCCCAGTCAAAGTTTTCATGTGCCAAACACCACTCAACACGCCTGTCTTTATGTTCTTGTTTCATGAGAGGAGAAGGAATCCCAGTCTTTTTCTCCCATCCAAGATCAATCAAATTTCTTCTAACTGTAGATTTTGATACGACTGTTGATCCCCTTTCTATCATTTCATACCTGATGTTGGAGATGCTTGCCCTTTGCTTTTTAGACGCTAAAATTCCCAGCCGGACGCGATCTGAGAAGTCCAATTTTCTGGGTCTCCCTGCTCCTTTCTGGTGCCCAAAATCCTTTCCCTCTTTAAAATTCTTCCTAATCCTATACACAGTAGAAAGAGGAGTTCCTGATCTCTCTGCCAATGTATTTACATCATCAATTCCTTGATTACACAACTCAAAAATCAACCTTCTTTTATCTTCAGCAGACATTGTTGACAGTGCTGAGGAAAATGACGTCTGCTACAAATTCAGGGGAGGTAACTCTAATTGTACTATACTCAGTAGGCCAATATGAGTTACCTCCCTTATACCATTACTTAGTTTTAAGTATCAGTGAATCAGTTGAGGTGTTAGGATAGCTCAAAGTAAGAAGAAAAATTCTCAATAATTATGAACCAGACTATACAAGACGTGTTGTCTCTGACGTGTTAGCAAATGGTACGATGATTTATTCAGTTACCTGGTGATGCATGGAATCATGGAACTATGAAAACAGCCACCGTTTCACCCGTTTTCAAAACATAAAGACAGATTTAGCCAAGTTCATTCCGAGTCAAGAGCGCTTCGTTTCAAGACCATTTGAAATAGGAATGCACTCACCACAGTCACACCTAAGACTACAATGTATATTAAAGTACAATGAAAACATCTCTGTGTGTCTGACCTATTGTGACCTATAATACCATCATCTATGTAATGTATCTGTTAAAACAGTCTGACTGTTTTTGTATTAGTGGGTAAATAGGGTGAGATTGACGGACTAGATACGTCTAATCGTATATGCTGTACAACCATGCCTGACTCGGGTTGGTCTAAATAAGTTCATAGACAGTTGTGCCCACCAATCAGATTCTCCTATCCCTGGGGAGTACATAACCCGAGATGTCATGCAAGAACTAGAATGATTGGCATTCGCGTTACTATTTCTTTCACTTTCAAATACATATGGGAAGTGGGTGGGGGTAATTGATTTGCACATGGCATGAATGTGTGTATGTGTGTGTGTGTGTGTGTGTGTGTGTGTGTGTGTGTGTGTGTGTGTGTGTGTGTGTGTGTGTGTGTGTGTGTGTGTGTGTGTGTGTGTGTGTGTTTGTTTGTGTAATACCAGTATTTCTGTATTTTATTTGTTTAAGCAGTTTGACTGTTGAAGGAATGGAGGAGTGCTATGCACTAAGGTGTTATTTTCAGATGCGTAACTGCGTGCGCTTGACGGTTGTTCGCGCCACTGTCTGATGGTTGTTATACAATGTGTGTTGACTACAGGTGTACCATTTTAATATCATCATGGTTTTTCATATCCTTGTGTTATTGTGTCTCATATGCCTAAAGAGGCCGTGATCTTTATCAGAGTCTGACACAGTGTAATAAACAATTTCCTCTTTATCAGAATGAGAATCAATCAACTTTACCCATCAAACATAAAACGCACTTATTGCTTCGAATGTTATCATAAACAAACACCTCATAAGCCGTGTATTTTACTAGACGATTTGGTACAACAAAACAAATTCCGATGACCGTAAGAATAAAACGGTACCTTTTGCATGGATTGTAAGACATGAAGAATGTCAACAGCGTTAAAAGCTAGACAGCAATTAGTGCTTCATGAATAAAGGGGATGCTAGGTATTATGGGTGCATAGAAAAGGTACAAACTACATACTTGAAATCATTTCGAAATGTTTGCAAGTGTGCATCAAATAATGCCATATCGGGTGGAGGTGGTAGATACGCACACGTTTCTACTCAAATGCGTGTTATAAAGTTTTGGTTAAAGGAATTACGAATGGAATCACACCGCCTTCCTCACCAGTGTTATGAAAAAAACTTGATGAACATGGTAAGCATACGTATGTTTGATATGTCTGTCACTTATTTTTCACAACTGGTCTTTCAGATTTTTGGATAGAGCAATGTGCAGGAAAAATACAAATGTTTAACAGCACTTTTGCGCAAAGAATCCGTGATATATATTCCCAGATTTGGCATGAGTCTCTTTGTACATCCACAACTTTAAGGAATTACTCGACTTTCAAATCATTACTACAACCTTACACCACTATGTGATAACACCTTGATCGTGACATTCGGTAAATTACGTATTGCACTGCTTTAGTTTAAGGTTAATGTCTTGAGAAAAAACAATTGTACTAATGAAAGCATTCCTGTATGCACTATGTATGTATGTATGTATGTATGTATGTATGTATGTATGTAATGTATGTATGTATGTATGTATGTATGTATGTATGTATGTATGTATGTATGTATGTATGTATGTTTGTATGTATGTATGTATGTATGCACTATGTATGTATGTATGTATGTATGTATGTATGTATGTATGTTTGCATGTATGTAAGTATGTATGTATGTATGTATGTATGTATGTATGTATGTATGTATGTATGTATGTATGTATGTATGTTTACATGTAAGTATGTAAGTATGTATGTATGTATGTATGTATGTATGTATGTATGTATGTATGTATGTATGTATGTATGTTTACATGTATGTAAGTATGTATGTATGTATGTATGTATGTATGTATGTATGTATGTATGTATGCATGTATGTATGTATGTATGTATGTTGTAAAAATCCAGGAGTTCTTGAAGTTGAGTACCACTTATTAGTTGTATTTGAAAGGTATGAGCAACTCGGAACAAAATGATTATAACAGTCTGTTTGTCCTCGGTACAAAAAACAAATACCCAAACCATAACTTCTGTCGCAATTTTCATGAAAAATGTATTTTCCTTTTCGTGAAGATGTACATGTGTTCTTCCTGTCACAAACCATAACTTCTGTCGCAATTTTCATGAAACATGTGTTTTCCTTTTAATGAAGATGTACATATGTTCTTCCTGTCACATGTGAAGTCGTCACAATCATTTGTACTTTGGGTCACATGGCCACACTACAGAAGAAATAAATTGAATTGAATGGAATCAAATTGGTGCCTCCAATTCGGTTGATTCTTCTGCTTCATCTTCACTGGACGTTTCTCCTGCTCGATGTAAAATCAGTTAGTATTGATACTGTCTAACTTACAGGTAACACCCGACGTCGGGTTCATAAATTATAGCTTCAGAATCCATGGTCACTGTCAAGTTGTCAAATATAACCAAAGAGGAAGCCACCGCCAATAGTCACATTTGACGTCATGTCACGTGATACCGCCTCTGTTCATTAATTATCGGGTGTCGATTTTCACGTTTTTATTGCGATTTTACAAACTTTTTGAGAATTTCTTTTAGGGAAAGTGATCTTTAGAATGCGTTTTCCGTATATCAAAAATAGGTTTACGTTAGTATTCTCCTTTAATACAAAACATTAATTCATCACTGCATTCCACGTTAATAAAAAGACCCGTGAGAAGCCGGACAAGAATTGATCTTTACCAAATTACGCTTGTCGTGAGAGGTGACTGTCATCGTATCTAACGTGCGTAGATCGTGCGAATCACGGGATTATCTGGTCCAGATCGACTATTTACAGAGCGCTTCCCCACAGCTGCGAACAACAAAGACCCTGAATATAACATTGATCCTGGGTATTTATGACAACCAGTCTAAATAAACTTAGTCTCGGTATTAGTATTTGTTACACTCCTAATGAATCTAACAAACCCTAATAGGAGGTCGCGTCTGGGGTATGTTAGACTGCGTGTAGGAAAGTAACACACAATACTGAGACTAAGTTTTCGTAGACTGTCGTACCAACTGAACCTGTTTCACAACACCACAAAAGCGCATTGAGTGTCGTTCATGTTCCGGCTTTAGGTTCATCGTTTAATGAATTAACGAAGAATAGCAGGTTTCAACAGCAAACTGTGTGGCTGCCGCACGCACGCACACACACACACACACACACCCGAGAATCCTCCTAGGGTGCACTGGATACGTCTCAGTTTCGGTTTACCCGCTTTCTTTCAGGAGATCTGTTGACCTGGAACAGACATCTGTACAGATTCTCTCTTTACATCTGGGTCTTCATCGGACTGGCTTATATATCTCTCATCATTAGCTGTATCTCAAACGCTATCTCAGAGAAGACCCGATCTGTGGAGAGACACACGCTGACCAAGGTTGAGGTGAGTATATGTGTGTTTCATGATCAGCTGTATCTCAAACGCCATAGAGCACAAGGCTCGATCTGTGGAGAGACACGGTGACCAAGGTGAAAATGGGAATATATGTGTGTGTCTTATGATCAGCTGTATCTTCAACACCATCTTGGAGAAATCCCCATCTGGAGTGACACGCTGACCAAGGTAGGGGTGAGTATATGAGTATATCTCATGATCAGCTGATTCTCAAACACCATCGTTGAGAATACCCAGTCTGTGGAGAGACACACTGACCAAGGCTGAGGTGATACTCCAGTTTGAAATCAATCATCCAGCTTGTCTCGGAATGGTGTCAGACTGTCAAGAAGAACGCCAGGCAACGGACATAAAATCCTCTCTATCTTTACACGACTGTTTCAGGCGGAGTTGAGACGACTGCGCCACGAAGTGATGAAGTATCAGCGCCGGTCCAAGAACATCACAACCAATGTGGTCGGAACCGAGTCACCAAGTGCATCGTTAGACGTCAAACTGATGCACTATAAACATGTCGGACAAGACAACAACGCTTTTGTATGCTCTGTAGACTCTGAAACATTGCATGTCAAAATCCAGAAAAATACCGACGATGTGAATTAATTTATTCATGAACACTGAGGAGAGTGTGTAGATGTAGAGGTTCATTGTTTGTGAAGAGCCCGTTGTATGCAAAGGATAGGGAAATGACTGCATATTTCGAGTGATTCACTGACTATGAGTCTTAATGTTCTTTTTGTCTTCGACAAGTGCGTGTTTTTCAATTTCAATGTGTTTCATACAGGCATTTAAACAACAATCGGTGTGTTCTGTTACAAAACGTTGTATGTGGCTACCAAAACGTTCCAACCTTCAGGTATTAATACATTATGGCATTATCGTTTCCTCACGTGACTTGTCCCACCGGGTACCCACTTTCTGATAGGTGAAGAGAGGCAATTTTGAACAAACTCTCTTGCTTAAGGTGGGACCACATGTATCAAATGTGCTTCATTGTGACAAAAAAAATTAACCTCACACTCACACTTTCGAATAGCTGCAATATGGTTCAGCTTTCCACAACTGACAATGCCCACAGCCTTCAAATGATGAAGTATGACTGATGACAAGCTGTTGATTTATGATAAAAATATATATTATTTGTTTGTGTTGTTTTAGATGGTATGGATAGCTCTTCGCTATGGACATAAGCACATGGAAGAAATAAGTACCTAAAACAACATTCATATTGCCTTGGTACTACCGCGAGAATAGTCGTAAGTGCCATACATTAACATTAATTTATGACCATCTTAGGGCTAAGAGTACTTAAGAAATCAAGGCCCATGAGTCTCTGCGTCGGCAACGTCTCGGCAGCGAAGGCAACAGGCCATCATTTATCCTAGCTGGTCTGTGAAGTGTATTGGTGTTAAATATTAGCTAGTCATTAAATCGCCATGTTAGTGATGTGTGGACACTGGAGTCGTGCTCACTTTTGTCTTCCCCATGTCCAGCATGAAACTTGGGACCACATTAAACCCAACCCCCTCACCTACGGACCAACGTCTTTTGTAGTGAAATAGCACCATAAAGGAGTTCATTATCACCTGACTCCAAAATGTTCCAACTGTACGTTTGTGTACGTTTGTGTACGTTTGTACCATCATCCTTTCATTAATGGCATGTTCAATTATTTTTCACAGACTTATATTCTGGTGTCTTTTTGCTAAAGGGTGGTGGTGATCATAATTGTGTCTTTGGCCTCTTTCATGCCCTTGACCTCATTCTTGACCTTCACCTCTATAGTGCCCTTCTCTGTGGTCGTATAACATTCGCCATCTTCATCAGTAGACGACTTCTGTAAGTAACAATTCGATCGGAGTTACAAACACGAATTACCATATGCCAGTGCAACATAAACAGGATAACATGGACACCTGGCACCTTTTCAGCTACACTGACAAAACCGTCTTTGCAAAACAAACCCCCAAAACATGAGTCTGAAGTAACTATTTATTGACACTATGTTTTTTCAATGGGAAACAAATTCTTTCATTCAAAAGATTCTGCATTTTTCCCCAGGAATATAAATATTTTACGAAACAGCTCCAGATCTCAGAATATCAGATGATCGCCCCTTTACCATTAATTTCAATTAAAGCATATTCCAGTCTACTCACCCCTGGTCGTTTTTCATCTTCGATGGTGTTGTTGACTTGAACGAGTGTGTCTGTCATCTTGCTGAGAAACATTGCGAGCCATGCGTAACCCATTAGAATCCACAGCACCAAGAGGACTCGATATACCTCTCGATATTCCTTCTCCTTTTGACCTGCAATGATATAAGACGACGAGACTTGAATATCTACCACTTGCAACCGAAATTCCTCGGCCTGTTGACCTGCAATAATATGTGATAGCGTTATTGGAAGATCCATCACCAGGACCCGATATACCTCCCGATATTCCTCGGCCTGTTCACCTGCAACAATATGTGATAGCGTTATTGGAAGATCCAATCCTTGGGCCGAATATAGCTCCTGATATTCCTTGGTCTGTTGACCTGCAATAATATGTGATAGCGTTATTGGAAGATCCAATCCTTGGGCCGAATATAGCTCCTGATATTCCTCGGCCTGTTCACCTGCAACAATATGTGATAGCGTTATTGGAAGATCCAATCCTTGGGCCGAATATAGCTCCTGATATTCCTTGGTCTGTTGACCTGATTTGATAACTTGAAATCAAATAATGCTAAAAGGACATGCACCATCAACAGCCGATTGATCTTCGTTTGTTAACCTGCAATAACATGCACCAGTGCCAACGACTAGGAGGTACACTTTACAACATGCCACGAATTAATTATATCCACATTTTACGACATGAATTTGTTGCTTGTGTCGGTTATGAAATTGTTCTTTCACAAATGAAATGTGTAATATAAGCTGACCGCGGGCAATAATATTCACCATTTCATATGCATAATCATATTGTATTTATGCATTCGATACAGATACATATGTACAATACATAAAGAAATGGAGCCATTATACATGTGCATTGTAAAATCGAATATAAATCTGTCAACGATGCGAGCGATATAAATCGACAGATTTTGCACTCTATGATAAATCAATATGTTACTTAATCAAACACGGAGTCTGTTCACAAACCGGATGTATGCAATGTTGGGTATACAGAATTACATTTTATGTCTACATGTTCGATAAACACATCAATAAGATGAAATACTAGTATACATTTATGTAGAGGAGCACTGACCTGGCACGAAGTCTCCAAAACCCACTGTTGTCATGGTGATGACACAATAATACAATGACTCTCCGTATGTCCATTTTTCAACCGCTGAAAACACAACTGCTGGTATAAATAGCCAAATTAGAAGTCCAACTAGCATGAAAAGGCCGTTCTTTAAGTACAGCTCAATTTTCGGATGTTTTGGAAAACAGACTTTCACCAAGAGTTTCCGCATTGGAGATTGTAGCTTGACGCCCACGTTGATGATGAAGGCTCCACACAAGGGTATTCCTACCAGGGCGTACAACACACAGAAGGCCTGTCCCCCGGGGGTTACAGGGGACATGTTGCCGTACCCTAGAGGGGAGAGATTCATACAGATCAGGAAAGACTTTAACACACTCCAAAACGTTAACCTGTCCCAATTTATTCATATATCAACAGATTTTGGAAAATCTATTACAGAAAAAAGCTTGTATTAAAAGACTTTAGAAAATACGTTGTCTGTTACGACAACAGATTTGTGACAATTATGGAAAGCTAGTTACGGAAATAAGCTTGTGTTAACAGATCATGGAAAGTCATGATCAGTTACGGGAATATGTAACAGATTACGATAACAGGTTATGTAAAGGGTTTTGATGTACTTATTTAATAACACATGGACACATTACAGAACACAATATTTTTCAAACTCATATTTTTGTTTAAATATGTGCGATTCTACCACTGTAGATTTGGGCTTACTAGCCATGTTGGCTAGCAAACGATAACACGAGACGAGAAAGCATATTGCGAGACTTTAAAGTGATGCATGTATATCGGTCTCTCGCTCTGTCGCTTTCTCGTCTCGTGAAAGCGATGATACGGTTGCAGTTACCAGTCACTACAACTACTGAGATTATTCTACGAACCAATGGTGGTGACGATGGTAAGCGAGAACAAGAGGCAGCTGAAGAAGTCCCAGTTGTCATTGGAGGTAGTGTTAGTGGTGACGCGAACATGTTGGTCATAGGCTGCCAGCATCTTCTTCATGAACACCTCTAAGTCAGCACGTGACAGACAGCTGTAGTTTGCTGGAAGAAGAACGAACTATGTGTAAGTTCTAAGTCCGAACCGGTGAACACGTGAGGTTCCGAGTTTGATTTAGACGAAAGCATACCATGCTGCAAGATGGCTTTGGAGGACTGGGACCCGTTTCACAAAGCTCTCGTAAGCCTACGATCTCGTAAGTTTTCTCGTAGCCATTGTGCCTCCTATACTGTAACACAGGAGCTGCGGATGCTACGAGAAAAGTTACGAGATCTTAGGCTTACGAGAGCTTTGTGAAACAGGGCCCTGGATGGTCTGACTCGATGTCATCGTAATTCAAGCACAGTTTCAAGGATTTGTGATGTGTCATTGTAATTCAAGTATATTTTGACGGATTTGTGTGTAATTTCCCCCTGAAAGGGTGTTCTGAGCATGAAAGGACATTGATTTTTTTATCCTAGAGTAATTACACTCTAAAGTGGATCAGTCACTGGAGCAGATCACTTTGGATCATCACGGACTCTAACTAGGACAAACTTACTCTTGAGTGAACTATGATTTAGGGGACTGGTATAATCCTACCCTGTGAAGATTCGGGTTAGAATTGGTCATCAGCAACCCATGCTTGTCGTAAGAGGCGACTAACGGGATCTAGAGGTCAGCTACTCTAGTTTGGTTGACACATGTCATCGTATCCCCGATTGATGCTCATGGTGCTGATCACTGGATTCCCTTGTCCTGATTATGTACAGACCTTCGTCATATAGCTGGAATATTGCTGCTGAATAAGAAATAGTTAATCCTGTAGACTGCAGTGAAAAAACTGGAATACTGCGTAGGGTATCGCTAGGCAACACATCGTATGGATCGACCACGCGACCTTCTGATGTGGGTTCGTTCCATTCACAGTAAATGTGTTATGTCTCGTTCATTCGAGTCTGGGCCTGATGTTTCCTGATGACAGTAGATATATTGATATTGTGAAAAACGATCAACGCCAGCGTGTTGGATAACACTTAATCGGCCAAGTCACCGAGTTTCATCACCTATTCAATTCTGTCGCCAACCAGCACAGGTAGCCGGGGAACTATCCTCCTTGGATTTTACTCTCTGTGACACTCACTGTAGACTGATACACGCCCGGGGCCCCCATGTACTCATTGTCCTTGGATATGCTTGCTGTTCACTTACATACTTTCTGTGTGCTGATACACTTAGTGTGTTCTAATATATTCCTAGTGCGCAGACAGGGGAGCTGTGCTCAGATATGTTCACTGTTAGTCGGCAATGAGTCGGCACACTTTACGTTTGTTGATATAACTTGTGTTTTGCGCGTATGTAAATTTAAATTGCTCATTCACGTATTTTAGGCTGATGTAGGCATATCGTAGGTCCACGAGAATTCAAAACAAACACTAACAGATGTTAGTGTACTAACAGATGCGTCAGGTAAGAGAGACATCAAGTAACAAGTAAAGGATTCGTCAGGTAACATGTTACAAATGGATCATTGAACAGGTAACAGATACATCAGGTAACGGGTAACAGACACATCAGATAACAGATACTTCAGGTACGAGACAACAAATACATCAAGTAACAGGTAACAGATATGTCAGGCAACAGGTACATAAGTTAACAAATACATCAAGTAACAAGTAACAGATGCATCAGGCAACAGGCACATAAGCTAACAAATACATCAAGTAACAGATACATCAGGTAACGGGTATCCTAAGTAGCAGGAAAATCAGAACACAGATACATCAGGTAACAAGTAACAGACAACCAGGTATCATATACCGGTTACTCACACATAAAGTCTTTGATGGAACGGCGTTGGCTGTCCCTGACCTCAGTCTCCCTGGGGTGCTCGATGTAATGGAACACAAGCGCCCCAAGACACAGGTACACGACCAGGATGATCCCCAGCACGCTCACGTACCGGCACAGCATGCTGAAGTGGAGGATCGCCTGCAACAGAAGCAGTCGGCATGATCTCTCGGTAACACTATATACTACTCAAAATATGTTAAGGACAATACGAGTGCACCACGCCACCCATCCCTCCCCGACACAGGTGCACGATCAGGATGACTTCCGACAAGACCATGTACAGAACAGCATGTTGAAGTGGAGACTAACAGACTCCGTCGGGATTATCATTGTCCCATGGCAACACTATATACTACTAAAACCGTAACGCTTCTAGATTTCATCTCCATTTAAACTGCCGTAAGTTATCAACCGTGCCAGGACAGTGGATGCCATTCCAGGTTTACTGTAGGAATTTGAGTAGTATACGTTAATGAACGTGATGTGCTAGTGTTAGTGTTAGTGCTAGTGCTAGTGTTAGTGTTAGTGTTAGTGTTAGTGCTAGTGCCAGTGCCAGTGCCAGTGCCAGTGCCAGTGTTAGTGTTAGTGCTAGTGCTAGTGCCAGTGCCAGTGCCAGTGCCAGTGCCAGTGCCAGTGCCAGTGCCAGTGTTAGTGCTAGTGCTAGTGCTAGTGCCAGTGCCAGTGCCAGTGCCAGTGCCAGTGCCAGTGCCAGTGCCAGTGCCAGTGCCAGTGCCAGTGCCAGTGCCAGTGCCAGTGCTAGTGCATCCAGCATTAGTCAGGTTTGGGTGGATTCTGCATCTATACCCTGTGTACAGCTCATGCTTTTCGCATTAACCCAGATTTCACGAGGATGACATCAAGGAAGTCTGACTTCACTAAAAACGTGCAAGTTTGTCAGCAGGACACAAAACTAAATGAGGATCACATTTCGTCATATTTTGTAAGTAATGTTTGTGGTAAATATTCAGTTATTAATTTTGGTGTATGAACTTGAAGTCATTAAGTTCATACATACGTATAAAGTCAGATATTGAATCGCTTATAGAGTCCACAGTAGTCCAGACTGTATCCGTGATGTAGAGCCCTTGTAGGCATGAGATCTCGTAACTTCTCGAAACATTCGTATTCAATATGTTACTGTATAGAGGGTACGAAAGCTACGAGAAAGGTTACGAAATCTTATGCTTACAACAGTTTTTGAAGCGGGGCCCTGATAGGAATTTTGGCTACACTTTGCAATATTTGTTTACAATTCTGAAATTAGGTGTTTGCGTTCTGTTTGTGCTCCTATTTTCCCTCATCAACAAAATAGTGCTATTAATTCAACACTATGATGTTTTATCTTAAATAGAATATGCTGGTCATAGTGATTACAATAGCGTTTGCTATTACGATGTCTGCAGAGGTGGTAAAAATATGGAGGTGGTAACATTATTGGACCTAACGAAATATTAGGTATATGCCCAACATCACCACCTTAATTATTTGTCAGTAGCGTTTTTGCATGTTTTTCTAGACAACACGCCAGCTATATGACTCTTAATAATAGAAATTGGAGCGGACAATCCGGCGATTGACACCATGAGCGCCCATCTACGGCGCTATTAAGGAAAGTCAGCGATTCTGACCCTTGAAGCATGTAAGTCGCCTTTTAGCAAGCAATGGTTGTTGAAAAGCACATCTCACGGTTATTTCCCTGATCATTAATATCTCACCTTAACACTGTGATATACCCGTGAAGGTCCCGGGGTAGAATAGACTCGATTATTTACAGACCGCCGCCATATAGCTGGAATATTGCTGAGTGCGGCGTGAAACTAAACTCACTCACTAACACTGTAATAACCTCGTTTTTCCTGACACTCATAGGAACCGTTCCCTAGAACACGTTGAATAATACATCGGCAACTCGTTTTCACTCTTTTGTGTCAGGCATTTCTCCTACCCGACGTGCAATCATTGTCAGCCTGACCTGTTTACAAAATTACCTTCCGTGCCCAAGAGGCATATTTTTACTGGGGTTTAACACGATGATTCATCTGCATGTCTTGGTGGTTACATGTGTAGAACTACGGAGATTACGTGACTGTTTTATGCTATCACGAACCTGGGGTAACCTGACAATGTCTTTACATGATAGTGGTCACACGTGCCAAGCAGTCGGGGAACGATGGCAAAGAATCACTGACGCCACCCCCCGATCTCTTACAACCAGCGTAACAAGCGACTAACGGGATCGACTGGTCAGACTGGGTGACACTGGCTGACACTTATCATTGTATCCCTCCGTGCTCATGTTCGTGATCACTGGATTGTCTGGTCCCGATTCGATTATATACAGACCGCCGCCATATAGTTGGAAGTGTTGTGCGGTGTAAAACGTAACTCACTCACTCTTAAACCACCACGGATGACCCGTACTAACTGTGATGAGTACGACCGGCAGAGCAGGATACCCAAACCTGTCGTCAACACCTGCTGGCATCACAGTGTGATAGTGATTCATAAACACATGATCAAGAACAGTCGGAATCGCTATCCACTAATGTTTCACGGAATTTAGAACTGGTTTGATGCCGTTGTCCAAGTTTTGGAATACTCCTTTACTGGTCTTGAGACAGTGCACGCCTCATATAAGTGAGCACCATTGATAATTGTAACGGAGTTCCGTTCAGACATAAACATGTACATTTTGCACTTCCAGCAAACGATCGGTATTTTTTTTTTAAACTAGGAATACATGATTGCAATCACTGAACATTCTTGACGTAATTCTGCCACTGAGACAACCTGCCTTCTTCAGTCTGTCACAGTTTATATCGCTATAAAATCCCTGTGCGAATCTGCCACCAAATCAAAGTATTTCGTTTTTCGAATCATTAACCCATCAACACAATGCTAATTATACCCAACTGATGCCATGTTTAGGGCAGTTCTATAATATGGCTACGAAACCTGTGGTTTTAAAAACACTAAAGTCATTCATCTGTTCATGTTAACCTTTTCACGCAAATTACTACCCGTCAAGAGAACGACGCCATTAAACGTGTTATATAGAGGATACCCAGAATTATCTCTGTCAAATGCCGAATGGTCTGTTTTCGGGCTAACTTGAAGAACTGGGACAGTGGGTAATTTCTGTTACTTCCGCAGGTATACAACACGTCAATCAACCGAAGCAGGTTCCATCCTACAGCCATACAATCCAGTATGTAGTAACATTACCAGGTTACTCGTGAAGATCCGGGTTAGAATTGATCTTCAACAAGATGTGACTAATGGGAATGGGTAGTCTGGCACGATGACTTGGTTGACACATGTCATCGGTTCCCATTTGCGTAGATCGATATGTTAATCACTGGATTGTCGGGTCCTGACTCGATTATTTTACAGACCGCCGCCACATAACTGGAATACTGTTAGGCGTAAAAATAAACTCACTCATTACCAGGTATGCTAACCAAATGACGTCAGAGACCACCTCATTCCTTCATACAACACTAGTTAATCCATCACGGAATGCTAGATTAACTATAATGTTTTGAAAGAACAGGGTAGTCCTTAACTCAAAATGAGTAGTGTATGAAGCTCTTCCACTTGGCACTTTATCTTTCTGTTTATCGCCACCCGGCACGTTTGAATAATTATCGCTTAATTTTCTGCCAGACTGGGGATCATGAATAATGAATTCTTCATACAATCCTTATGTTTCATGAATAACAATCGGCGAAATACAATACATTCAGGACAGGAAACGTGCGTGTCAGATTGACCTATTTGGGAGCGTAAATAACAATAGGAAGGGAGTAACTGTTTGGTAGAACAGCCATGACAGCCAGAGATGGCGTGTGTCACCAAATACTCAAATATTGAATCATAAGTGACAGACTGACAAACTGGATGATAAAACACCAGACGCCAACTAAAACAGTACTTACTTTCTCCATGGCTCTGTTTGGACAAAGCTATCTGTGAGTTAAACATTCGCCATGACAATACATGTCACGACATGTCACGTGACAGCTTGGCGGAAAACATCCTCGTGCAACCCGAGTCATGCTTCCGGGTAAACTCGAAACCTATCATTGTAGATGTAGGCCATCAATAAAACATACAAAATGTATTCACCCAGTTGAAATGTTTTAGTTACATCACAGCTATAGACTTGCTGTTAGTTTCGATAATAAGCAAACAAGCCGTATTTCATTGTAAATATATTTTGATGATTATTTAGCAAGGTACGTGAGACGTTTTACAATAGTTTGTTCAGAAATACATCCCAAAGGAATAATTTGCTATAGTGGTGATAGACTTGGATAGTCTTTTTGTAGACCATAGCCAAATTTGGGGAAAAAAATGCTGGTTTCAGGTAAATAAATAATTTGTTGGATACAACTGAGCAAAATAAATCAAATTCCTACTCTCTATGTGTATAAAGCCTCTAAATATTTGGGTGAGCTCCCTGGTTATTATTTATTATTTCAAACACAAGCATGATATAGTGCTGTTACCCCGGAAACGGTTCTAAACAGCTCGTAATGTTACACCGAGGGCCAATGACTTGCTATATAAATGCGGCTACAATTGATGATCGTGCAGCTGAGCGTATTCTAAAGACATGAATGCTATCTATGTGATTGCTTCACAAATCTATTCAACATATATTATTCTGATATTTGATGTGAGTTTAGCCTTAAGCCGCGTGTCTCGATAACTCCGCAGTATGCCCAGAAATGGGCATCACACACATTACACGTGTGATAAATTGAACCCGGATTTTCGGCGTGACGAGCGAATGCTTTAACCAGGTTGCTACCTCAGCGCCGAGATCAATCATGTGCACTGTGCTCGAATAAAAGAACATTGCGAGCAAGACAGAAGGGTTATTCGAGGGTCTCCTGACTCAAGGTGGATCTGGCATACTATGTTCTGTTCCCATATTCGCCATTTACAGTGCACGTCCTTCTTGAAATGGGGTGGTGGGGTAGCCCTGTGGTTAAAGCATTCGCTTGTCAAGCTGAAGGCCCAGGTTTCATTGTGTGAAGCCGATTTTTGTTGTTCCCTGCTGTGATATTGCTGGAATAGTGCTGGAATATTGCTGAACTTAAAATTCACTCACTTATTTACCCACTTGAAATATTAACCATAAGTTTTCGTCTTTCCTCAACATACAATAGAAATGTTATGACTGAATCAATGTTGAAGTCAATATCTCTCAATAAAGTTGACATACGGTAGATAACATGAAGTTAATGGTATCGGTAAAGAATGGGTTCAACACTTAGGCGTGCAAGGACGATATGATCGTGGGTTAGATTGCAAGGTCGTTACCTGATTATGATCTTTAGTTTATCCGCGCTACCGCTGTGACCATGGTCATATGACGTTTTAAACCACGTAACAATGAAACTGTCAAGTACGAACAGCTTCACATAAATACAGACAAATCTGTAGACGTTTTCAGTATAGCACAGACCACTGTGGGACTGTAGTTGGTGTATCAATTTCCGATAATATTTCACTCAACAACTTTCCATCTACACATTGGTAGCTGAAAAAGCAAATCTGAATCAGAAAAATCCAGTGATTGCAATAATGACTTAAAGTCACGGAATGTGACCATCATGAGATACTTCCACCATAGGTTGCTGGTGACAAATATGAACGTCTTCTTCAAGTAAAATGCAATATACGAACGTCAGTATGCATAATATTATCGTCTTTTAATTCGATTTGAAATTGCTTCTTGATGGAACAAGGTCATTTCAGCTCACTGTCGATGTGCCAGTTATACTATCCAAAAAAGAAACGCATAGGCGAGGAATCTGTTGCGAAAATGTTGTAGTTTCAAACATGTATAACTCGTCCACAAATAGACTTCAGTACATGAAAGTTTTCACAAGTGTAGTAGTTAATGTCTATACAACCCACTGGATATTTTTTAAATACCCGAGACGTTGAGCGCGATGGTGTAGCACGACCACGACGTCGGGTTTCCTGGCTCTCTTTCAACCTGTTCCGTACAGTTTGACCAGGGGCCTGTTTCACATTTCTCGTAGCTCTTGTACCTGACATACTGTAACATAGGAGGTGCAAATGCTACAAGAAACGGGACCCGGATCTCCTGTGAAGTCCAGGCGCCCTGGCTGCTGTGCTCTCACCCCTGACAGTACGATCACGCAACTGTAGTACCCGTATGTACCAATCTTGGAGTGCAGTGGCTACTCGAGGTCTGCCTGTGCGGGGACGGTCATTTGTTACACCTGTTGACTGCAACGAGCTGCAAGCCATGATATCTTGTCCAGGCTAACATTCAGACGCCTAGGAATAGAAGATAGGAATCTCCAACATGCATTCTTTGAATGGCGATGTTCCGTGTCGCAGAGTCAAGACGTGACGTAGTGATTTGACATTAAGACTCCTTCAAAACGAAGGCCAATTTCTGAAAGGAATCTGTGTAAAATCATTTTATCAACACTTATGTTGAATATTTTGACGATTGTTTTAACACATTAGGTAATTAATAGATTTTTAAAGTACAAACTGGCAGCGCAGTCGCGTCCCTTAGCAACCTATCGTGAGTTAGAATCCCATTTGGTCCGAATGAGAGTAAATACTCGTAGATTTCACCAAGAAGGTAAACGTCTTAGATCTCTGTTCCTACATTAGTTTGTGACACGTCGTAACTGGAACACTCAATCCTTCTCCAACTCACGGAGCGGCGTGTCAGGTAAACACATACAATTTGTTTTTCTAGCGTAACAAATTGATTGTTGGGATGACCTGCTGTCGATGGGGGCTGGCATATACCTCCTGTAGCGTGTTTGGTTACTGAAGGTAACTTACTGGTTTTACACCATACATTGTGTGCAGTGGGTCTGACACACGCTTCAACAAGACGAAACAATTACAGTCCTCGATGGTAACAGCTGTTCTGTAACTTCTGGGTTTGGCAGTCTGTTTATAATATAGATCAATACCTATAACATTTCGTATAGCTGTCGTTGCCATCCGTGATGCCGTTTAGAGTGCAGTGGAACATGTTTATGATTATCAACTGAAAATATTGTCTCTCTTTGCTTCCCACAAAATATGGACATTCCCCTTATTTTAGGAGTAAGGATAACTTGATATATAGAAAATATTCTAGCTTCCCTTGATTGTATACTACCAAGGGAGCTGAGAATGATGTATTTGTTGGGGAACAAATTAACCACCTTAGCTGTATCTGAATATGTGCAGGATACTACTACTATGACTGCCCACATCATTACTCCACTTTAGCCATCATTCTGCCGCAACATCAGCTGGCCAATTCTGACCTGGTGAGTGATAAACAATCAATAAACTGATTTTTACCACCCGCTACACATCTATGAAAGGTAGAAATGTGATGTATGTTGTTTGCCTCGTCCCTCGAATTCCCTCTGTAGTGCCATCTGATTGATATTATCAATTCATTTGTATTCGCTCCATGGCTGTATTTCTGTGAAAGGTAAAAATACGGTGCATGTTTTTAGTTACAGAGATCCCAACAACCTGATTAGCGGGATGCTGAACACCACCCGCGACCCTTATAACATGAAACTTGTAAGGTCTTACCTTTAAACAGGGGTAATAACCACAGTCCTTGAATCAGTACATGTTGTCCCCCGTCACATTCGTACCTAGCGACGTGAGATGCACAGGGAATATTTGTGTTTACGCTGGTATCTAAACAAATAGTGACACCCGAAACTGGTTTCTTGACTAGTGACCGCGAAAGCACTGACACGTGTCCTCATTGCAAAGTCTCTTTAAAACAGATGTGAAAAGGCTCACGATTGCAGGCCACTCATAACACTGACGACTGTAATCCACCCGTAACACTGACGATTGTAATACACCCGTAACACTGACGATTGTAATCCACCCGTAACACTGATTAATTGCCAACTGATGTAATGCTTTGACAAGAACGTTTTTACCGGAAGTACGTCACACCCACAGAATAGTGTTTACTCAAGGGCGTGCCCTAGCGCCTTCACACCCTAACATTTAGCATGGCGGACTGTACAAGTAGGCATACGAGCGGGTCGTGTCAGCGTCTCCATAAAAGTAATCTGATCACGAGTTTGTTTTCGCTTGGCAAGCCAAGCAAAACTCCAGTACGTGTTTGAAAAACAACACTACTCATATTCAAGCCGAAGTGAATTTTGAATACTCTGAACTCAGCTCATGACTTTCAACAGGTGTGTACAATGATAGCGCGAAACCTGCAAAACGGTGTAATAAGAAACACCAAGGCGTTTCGTTACATTGGTTGCGATAGGTCATTTCTCTTTAAGTGGACCAATCACGTTGTATGTTGCAGCTTCCCACTTTTGTTGCCATGGGGAACACACCGGCTGTAAAACGCCGATGTCTGCCTGAACGTCTTACATGTTTCGAGAAACAGCTGTGTAGACGTGTTTGACTTTTGATAAGCACGTGGTTTCATCTTTGCCAGTAGCTATCAATCTAACAAGTCGCAAATCGTAAGATGTGCATTACCCAGCAGATAAATAGTGCGTTTATGGGATATGGTTGAGTTTAGGTTAAGATTGATTTACCAACCAATATCACATGTATCATTGCGTTATTGCTTTCGGACGCTTTAACATCAATGCATTAGTCACATTCAGACTAATCATATAACAAATTATATATAATTATAATGATATTCACTATTCATTGTCAATGTGTCCAGCTAGGCTAATAAAACTGTTCAATCAGTATTGAAATATTTAGTTGAAAGTGGAGATTGGGTTTGTTTATACTTTATCATTTATGCATGTTTCACATTCTTTTTGATGGTAACTGTTTATTAATGTGTTGAAAAATGTTTTATTCTTGTTGGCTTCACATCGGTTGGATTTAAAGTTATGAAAAGGAAGTGAGCTCAGACTATTAACTTGTAGTATATGGCTAAAAAGTCACAGCAATTTGACATAACTCACGAGTTATTGGGATGAACACTCCCCGCAGAGAAAGACGGAACCCAGTCAAAGTAAAATAATGGCCTACAGTGTTTGTGTGCCTATTAGCGTTGGCGCACATGTCTAAATTTTCAGTTTTATTTCTACACATGTTGGTGTTGTATAGGCTTTTGATAAAGCAGCTGGCACACGCTCGGACGATCTGTCTTCAAAACATTTATATGGGGTCCTTCTGTGATCTTGATATCTGACAACGAGAGCAAGTCCATGGACGAGGGGATGGGTAATGCTGACATCCCGGATTTTCATCATGGAATTTCGTGGCACCAAGGGTGCAAACAACTTCTTTTTATAGAACCATGGTCCTGAATCGTGCTCACCTGGCTGTTGCATTGTTTTCACCAAACGAACAGGAAAACTCTTTTAAATAGGAAACGTTAGAGGCACCTCAGTAAATTAAGAAATTTAGTGAGACTGACGTGAGATAATTGCAGGGAAGAAGCTGATTTCAAGCAGCGTTCGCAATTAGCGTCCGTCCTTAGTCCCGAGGCCGACTGAAAACCACTCGGGCCCACAGGTTTTGTTTTCTGTAAGTCGTTATGGCCGACAGCTTTTTCATCCCCAGTAACTAAGAGTATCACTTCCTTATTAAAACATTGAGCCTACACACTCTGAGTTTCATATCTCCTATAAGAGTTGTGCTTCTTTCAGAGATCAATCCTCGGAAATACGGTACTCTCATCTCCAGTATATGACATGCCATATCAAAAGTCTTTGTTATGTCATCCGATGTTTGAGCTAAGATACACAGCGCTACGCGAAGCACCTCAATAGGCCGCAATGGAGAAAAAACCTTCGCATTTTCGCACACCTGTTACGATTATTGCACACGAAAAAAATATATGAATGACTTGTACTCAAACCTACAAGTGCATCTTATTTTCGTTTTCAAAATATCCAGAAGTAAACATTTGCATGTCATCAAACATCTCAGTCTATCTCGCGCATGTCAGAGGCGTTATTTTGAATCACGTGACCTCAGACGAGACGGGAATTCCCTCCCTAAAATAGTAACACGCGCTATGTCCTGTAGCCGCTGTTAAACCCGTGTCATGAACGGCTGAATGACTTCTAAAGGCATAAACTTAATGACACAAATCTATTCAATATACTTCATTCGAGTCGTTGATGTGAGTGACTTTGGTCTTCCGCTTCGTTTCAGGGAACAAATTAATCACATTTTGACGTGATATTCATATCTTGGTAAGTGAAGTATACTACAATTAAGACTACTAACACCATTACTCTGGTAAATGAGCGCTCTATTTGTCAGAGAATACCCTCAACCAATGATTCCGACCATGTGAACTGGGTGCGTGCGCGCGTTTGTAGTGTTTTCGCCGGTTTTACGAGTTTCTTAAGGGATTGTGATACAGATTACAATGTGTCTTTAAAAGACGGTAATAGCTCACTATTTGGTTCATTCAGAGACGATGCAAGAGAAAGTGTCTCTCTTCCTCTCGCCCTTAATCATGGTTATCACTGGATTGTCTGGTCCAGGGTCGATTATTTACAGACCGCCGCAAAATATCTGGAATGTTGCCGAATGCTGCGTAAAACAAACAAACAAACAAACAAACATAGTTTGATTGTATATCTTGACCGTGCATTATTGTACTAGTAATACACTCAGCGTATCAACGATTATGACACTATCTCTCGCTGAGATTGGTCATCGTTCTTGTTTGAACGTATATTTTTCATTAATCAATAAATCCTTTGTAGTATATGTTAATTCAAACGTGATATTATCAACTGATTTGTATTCGCTCCATGGCTGTATTGCTGTGAAAGGTATAAATACTGTGCATGTCTCCCTCCTTAGTTACAGAGATCAAACAACCTGATAAGCACTATGCTGAATACCAATCGCGACCCTTATAACATGAAACTTGAAGGTCTTACCTTTAAACAGGGGTAATAACCACAGTCCTTGAATCAGTACATGTTGTCCTCCCGTCACAGTCGTACCTAGCGACGTGAGTTACACGGGGAATGTATGTGCGTACACTGGCATGGTATTTAAACAAATATTGACACTCTAAACTGGTTTCTTGTCTTGTAATCGCGGACGCCAATGCATTGTCCTCATTGCAAACATATATGGAATACGCTGACAACTTGACAACGAGTGTAGGTCGCGCGTAACTTTGACTGAAAGTCGACTGTAACACTGACGATTGTATTTCACCCTTAACACTGATTAGTGTAGGTCACCCGTAACACTGACGATTGGAGGTTACCCGTAGCACTTACGATGGTAGCACCCGTAGCACAACTATATTACCGGAAGACTTGGAGTAAGTGAACCAAGTCAAACTGTTATAATGTCTAAGTATTAAATTTCATTTATATACAAGCCGGTGTTATGTTGTCGAAACAGCTGACACATCCAAGAACGATTTGACTTTAAGTTGTATCAATGGAGTGTCGATTGTGATATTGATATCCAGCAGTGACTCTTAACATAAGAGGCAACGACCCAGTCGAAATCGCTGATCGTAAGGCAGTCATGGACTGGTTTCTGGCGAACTGCTAAATAAGGTGTTGGGGGCGTTGATTGGTCTTGGTGGATTGGTAATTCTGACACCCCGAATTCCTTCCACTTACATTCGTGCTCTTTAGGATACGAACATCTCATATTACAGAGCCGTCGTCCAGATGTCTGGACGTTGCATTGTGTTCCAAAAACAAATAATGTAGATACATAACTCATGCAGTGACATTTCGGGGTCGCTACTTCCCATATGTCACATCACACATTTGCAACAGCTGTTGCAACAGTCAATGGTTTATTATGAACATTGAATGGTGTCAAATGGTGTTTATTATTGATTCAACTGAAAACCAATTGCTTGCTTAAATGATGTTTTGATCATCAATCTGTACCATGTTGCAATTGTCATTGACGTTATCAGGTGCATGTCTGTTCGTCATTCCACAGCGAACTTTATTGCGCATTTTCGACAACTTAAAAACCAGGAAGCCTATAAAACCGAAACTAGAACCCGTAACTTAAGAATATGGGCATTTTAGCCATTTATATGGATGCTTTGTCAGTGGTAATTGATCAATTTAGAAAACTATTGCCTCGTGGTACACGAATTACTCACTTATTGATCAAATCATGATTGGAATCGATCAGTTTGTGGTTTGCAGTCAGGTCTTCAAGTCACGTAATATATGGGTAATTTCACAGCCAGTGGGCCGAACGAACTGCCAGTGGAATATTCATGAACGAGAGACAAGATGCAGTATTGTGGGGACGTTGGCATCGATGGTGATATTTTCATTTGTAAAATTATGATAACTTTGGTTACGAGAAGACACGAATGGTGGCACAAGCTGTAGTGATGGTGGCAGCCTTATGTGTATTGTTTATAACAAGAGTTTAATGCTGGTAGAATACTGCCGTGTGTGTGCGTGCATGCGTGCGTGTGTACGTGTTAGAAAGAGAGTGGTACTGACCTGTGACCCTTCCCCGGTCAGTATGGATTAATGTTCATCCAGTCAAGGCGACGTCTATATATTATTTAGGATATGCCAGACGACCCTCGCTGTCCCCAGCTTGCTGATTATGTGACGGCGTTCTGGGTCAAACGCGACCTACCAATACACCCATGGAACCACTGAAACAACCGGCCCACGGACGAACAACCATTTGGATGTTTGACATGGACGCCTCAAGATGATAGTATCTAATGCTCATCCTAATGTGTTTGAAATGTTCTACTTTCTGAAGTCAGAACAGAAACTCAATGAAATCCGCCTAGTCCAGTATGGATCTGAACAGAGACTGCAACATAAACAGTAGAATAGACATTTTGAAGAATGATTTGTGTACATGCACCATGTAATTGCGTACGCAGACGCAGTTTCTCGCGTAGTGAAACTGCAGAGAGGACTGGATGTGCACTTTGTTCTGTGAAATGAGTATCCATTCAATGAATTTTACATTGGAAATTATATTTTGTTTTTTTGACATATCCCGAATGAAGTAAAATCTGTTATATTCTATGTATATTATTTCGCTGGACGATTTCTTTTGTTTTCCATTTGCAAATTTAGTATTACCCGTATGTTTATCATCGCAGATTATGACCATTGTCCTCCAAATGCGATCAATCCGAAAATCCCATCGTGCCGCCATAATTTGTTGTTACAAACATCAGAAATGTCTACTTTCGGCAATAAACACAACAGTCTCGTTTCCCGCTGACTAGGGTCCGTCCTACTGCGAAACTTAGTACAATACCCAGTCCAGAATTTTGAGAATTCATTCCACTGGATATATAAAATTATTAATCACCACGACAGTATTGTTTGATACATCTAATCAAGTGTATATTGCAAAACCACGCTCTGTCGTGCAGCATGCCCTGGGAATCATGTAAATCTCAAAACAAGTCTTGCAGGCTAGAGAGGTTTGGCGGTCTGGTACGAACTTGATATTGTATCACATCGTAAGTTACAAAGCTACACTCAATAAGCGCAAATAACAAGTATAACCAGTGAAACAGATGAATTGTCAATCATTGGCCGACCTTTTCAAACACAGCCTGTGACGTCTTAGTTAAGGACATGCTGCCTAAATCTCGACAAAATACAGGGTTTTTTTAAAAACTTTAAATACAATTTTTTAATAGTATTACCATTTCCTTACGAAACAAGGAATTGAAATAGAGTGCATACAACTATAGTTGTTCGCATTGTGTTTTATTTCACTTTCATACGATAAAATTCGAATCAGATGGAAAGAAGGCGTTGTCTGAATTGGTTAATGGGACTCATGTTTCTGTCGGGATTCCATCTGGAATTCCGTGTTTTGCAGACTCCGTATCGCCAGTGAAACACGGTGAATGAAATCAATCAAGACTGGCTCAGGTAAAGGCCCACAGTGAATATTCGACCTTTTCTGAAAGTGTCTAAATCACGACTGACATCACACGTGCTTCTGAAATGTGTGTTTCTGGTATCAAGATTAGCTGACATAAATGTTATCATGTCACAGTACTTGGTACCCGGTTTCTTATTTTGTGTCCCCTACATTTCTGAGAGCATGTTACATGCAGGCTCGTGTGTGTGAGCAGGTGAGTGAGTGAGTGAGTGAGTGGTAATTTCCGTGCTTTATGCGTGATTCAATGTTATTCGAGACAAAGAAGTACTACCATGAAGCACTAGAAGAGTTCGGAATTTCGAACGGTGTACATTGAAAATAATACATCACCTGTAAGCGGGGTACGTTGAAAATAATTAGCTTATCAGACAGGGACATTCATGTGTGAGGTAAGATAAATAATATAGTAACTCCCCAGAGGCGATCAATCACAAGTAGACACTGATCATTATAGATATTGTCTCGGGGAGACTTTTTACTTATCGATTAAAAGGGGAGGTAATTAAATATCCAATGACAATAAGGGAAGTAATTAAATAGTACTAAGAAGCATCGTGAAATATTCATACAAGAGACAATATGCAATACTGTAGAACCGTTGGTGCCGATTGCGATATCCTCATCCGCAAAAGTTACGATATCGTTGGTTACGGAAAGACACGAGTGATGATGGGTGCCAACCAGTTCGGTTGCACAGCTGAAGTCGAATACATACAAACCACTATCGCTATAGACCATTCGCCATGATTGTTTGTAGAGTTGTGACGATTAATCGATACGCAAGTTATCGCGATTAAAGAGCTGCACGATACGATACATCGACACGTATCGATTCAACACGATACTTACATACTTAGCAGTCTACGAAAACACCGTCTCCCCTTCTATTTAGATTTTCGTGGAAATATTGCCATGGACATTTTCACAAATTTATTTTGTTATCTGTGCAAAAAAGCCAGTTGTGCCAGTGTTGATCCCTGCTGTTCCATTTTTTGGGAAAACACTACTTTACTGACACATGCTAAACATTTTTAATAAAATGTCTTTCATGATGACGTGTTGTATTTTTCTCGGGAGAAGAATACCTTCCCTGAAATTATAACATAACAGCACATTATTTCCAGTACTTTTATTTTTCTGTATATCGTGATACGTATTGTATCGTATGTATCGGACTACCAGTATCTTGATACGTATCGTATGTATCGGACTACCAGTATCTTGATACGTATCGTATCGTGGCATGGGCGTATCGTTACAACTCTAGAATCGTTTCGGACAACCCGCACAAATCCCCTCGATATACCACAACTGATCACGCAGATGCAGTGACCTTGAACGCTATTTTCGGATATTGATGGAAGACATAATCAAACCGCTGGCTGTGATGCCGCTTTCATCTGTTCTTGGGATATAGTAGGTATATTGACGTCTCTCTCTTTGATCCGATTGGCCTCACTGTATATTGCTATCCAGCAGTGTGTACATGAGCTTATACATCACGCACAAACACAGACGCAGGAACAGACCTCCATACACGCATCACGAGAAACTGGAAGGTGAAGGTCACAATTGGGAGGTCATGTGTTGCTATAGTAACCAACCATGGGGTATTAACTGTCATATGATTTTCGGATGGTTGTACGTCTCTTGAGTAGTGTGTGTTATGTCACATTTAGTTGAGTGCCCATCCTGGTGATGAATGGGCAAGAAGTAAAAGTGACATCCTTCACGATGTAATATACGATGTCCTGCATAATCAGCGTTTGTCCGCATAGACCACCGTTCTCGATCTTATATTGAATGGTTTACGTACATTCTCGGTTATGTCCGTCACTAGACTTGTGCTGTGGTTATGTCCGTCACTAGACTTTGCAGTGGTTATGTCTGTCACTAGGCTTTCAGAATTAGACATCATAGCGCAGGGGTCCTTTGTACAAAAGCTGTCTTAGCACTGAGGAGATTAGAGCAACATTCGTGATCGCCACGTTAAAAAGCCCATTTCATGTTACCCTAGCTAAAGCGTATCCAGTTTGCCAGAAGAACATAATCTCCGTCATCATTTCAGTCATGTGCACACACGGCAAAATTTGCTACTGGCTCATTTCAAGCAGGAAAGACGATCGAGAAGTCGAGTTGCAGCTTCCCTAACGGATTTAGAGGGATCTATCCGGGTTTAACCGCATGTTCGGGCGTTGCTGTCATCTCGCCTACCCTTCGTACGACTGGTATGTGGGCCGATGCGATGTGGTGCTTCCATTCGGCGACCTTCCATAGACGCACGGTGGCCATCGAAATGTAGACCCATCGTTGCGTCGCTTCCATCATCCGCCCCACCCTCTGGATATCGAAATGGCTCTCTTCTTCTTCCTCCTCCTGCGGTAATTCGTATGTGTTTCTGAGTACATACGATACGCATGTGGACATACAACCATGACATTTGCTACTGGAGTTTGTTTATTCAAGTATAGAGTAGCATAAACGAAGCCATATTCTTTATATGTAAAAAAGTCAAAATATATATGTTACCACACGTAATACAGTTAGTGTAAAGAGATTTCTCGGTAAATCTCCATTTGGTTGGCCATTGTGACGCACGTTTTCAATGCCGGAACTAGGATTTTCTCCCTCGTCGTGGAGACAAACTCGAGACGATCACGAACTCAACGAAGAATTGCGAAACTGACGCACAATTTAGGATGTGGCCTCTTGGTTCGCCCCAAATCTACGTAATTTTGAAAAGAAATTTGAATAGTGTCTTGAGTTTGCCTTAGTCACAAACATTGTGTACATGGTACCGGAGCAACGGGGATGCACTTTCTTTTATACGTCAGTTCTGTACTATAATCTGTGAAAACAGAACTAAGGGTCACCGAAACTTTGGAATAATTTCCAAATGTAGAACCAGGTGAAACATATAAAAACATATACTCACCACCTGTACATTCAACGACCATTCATTCACACATAAATGATAATATAAAAAAAAGAATAATTGGAAAAATATAATACATATGCTTGAATAACAGTCAATAACGATATTGTCCGTCGGACATTCATTAACTGGACATATGAGAGTGAGCAGGTTCGCGGTGACAATTTAGGTTTCACGCAGACGTGGGAACATAAAGGCTTACCGTGTAAAGTCATCATTAACCACGATTTTGCATCTATGTTCAGGCCACAGGACATGAAACCTTAGTCAAATAATCAGAGTCATTTGGCATCTTCACCGTGGCATGCTGGTATCAAGATAGCACTGTCTTCACTGTAGTATGCTGGTATCAATATAGCACCGTCTTCACCATGGTATGCTGGTATCAAGATAGCACTGACTTCATCGCGGTATGCTGCTATCAAGATAGCACTGTCTTCAGTGTGATATGCTGGTATCAAAATAGCACTGACTTCACCGTGGTATACTGGTATCAGGATTGCCCTGCTCTCACTATGGTATATAGTTTTGTCTTCACCGTGGCATATCCGTATCAAGACAGCTGTCTTACTTGGTATGTAAAAAGTCTTATGCACATATCAAGATAGCATTCAGTGTTCAGTGTAATATACTGGTAATGATAGTGTATTCAATACACCGCAATGTACAGTCACTAGGACTGATTCTCATTCGTCGGTATCCCTGCCTCCGGGCTTTACTTGCGGCTAGCGACCAGTTATCGCCAACACCTGACTGTAGCGCTTGCACAGACAGCTTGATTTTAACTCTCGTAGCCTATCGCTTTTGTGATGTGTCAATGTGTGAAATACTACAGAAGTACAAGTCAAGACCTCTCTCCATGCGCTACAGCCAGATGTTGGCGATAACTGGTCTCTAGCCAGTATTGCTTCAAACACTTTGATTACAGAAATTCCCAGGATGGTATATGTCAGGGCCTGTAGGTAGGTCACATCACTTCGCGATGACAAACACCGCTTCAACTTTATCGAATAGCATCATGGTTGTAAATTGGCAGTAAGAAACCGATAATCGGTGCAGGAATAAGAAATCTCCAAATTACTCAACTATTAAGCCTGTCAACAGCAATGACAGACAAACACGGTTGTTTGCAGACAACCAGTTGGCGCGCAAAGGGAACCGTGAACCAGTTTAGCACCGGAAGTAGTGCCCCGCGAGTCCAACAGGCTATATTGGAGTTGCTTTTCCACACTGATGCGTAGCGTATGATTCTTACATCAAGGCGATTGCGAAGGCTGACGCTCAGGTCATAGGGAATGAATCCACAAGAAATATGTGAAACTGTCGAAGTCGTGAACCTCAAATAACGTCACTTGACATCTCTAGTTCTTGTTTACGGACCTGCAAGGCAAGTAAATACCTTTTGAGTTTGGTTTTAAGACTATCAGAAAAAGACCCAAAGACAAAAAAAAAACACCTACACCTACACCTACTACTACTACTACTGCTACTGCTGCTGCTGCTACTACTACTACTACTACTACTACTACTACTACTACTACTACTACTACTACTACTACTTGTTGATGCAGAAAACATTTTTTCTTCTATTAATTTATAATTTCATACATTAAAGACAATTGTTGTCAAAAGGTTATACTTTTAATGTTGCAAAGTACAAAGTATTAAAATAGTGTGGTAATTTTCAATGTAAAATTTAGTTCAGATGAGGTTCAGAAAGTCTAGCTAGGCTATAACTGTTATTAGTTTTCCTAAAAGTATTAATATTATTGTAAAAACAGATTACTTCCCTTGATTGTTAGTGTTGCTCCTCAAAGCACATGGCTTGTCACTGCCTCCATGTTGTACCAATATGTGGTAGTGGGCATGGGCACAAACGTGAGTAGCATTGTTTGTTATTATAAGACATTTCAATGCATAATATGGAGATAATGTTTGAAGGGTTTGTTAATTGTACATTTTATTGATATATTTTGTAAAGGTTGAAGTAATTTACTTAGAATTTTCATGAAGTGATGTTAGGAATCATTTACTTAGCAAGTCTTTATTTTTGCTTTGTAGTTTTCTGAACCTCACCAAGCCAAAGGAAAGATATCATGACTGTGACTATAGAATAAACTTTTGGTGCGAGTTGAGGATTTTTGTGTCTTGCATCCACACCACTACTACTACTACTACTACTACTACTACTACTACTACTACTACTACTACTACTACTACTACTATTCCATGCTTTTCGTTAGAGGCTACCAACCTCCGACTGGGTTGCCAGGCTCACGGACATGTCTTTGTATCCTAATTTTGTATATCGATACTCTGCTGCTGATCTCGACTCTTTACAGATCGCCGCCGTATGGTTGAAATATTGCTGAATGCGGCGTTAAACAACAAACCAACTAACTACAACAATTTCCAGTTATATGACGGCGTGTGAAATCAACGCATTAAGATAACACTGACGTTAAGATGTTATTATCTCAGAAAACGAGACATGATCCGGTGGAAAAAACAGCGGATCCGGCAATGGATAAGAAATTTCGCGTTTTTCTTGAACTATGAGCGACTTTGGTTTAACGTTGCTTTTAGCAATATCCAAGCAATATTACGGCGGGGGCTTTACATAGTGTAATGTGGGGAATAGAACCCGGGTCCTCGACGTGACGAGCGAACACTTTAACCACGAGGCTACCTCACCGCCCCTAACAACCGTGAGTTTTTTTTTGGCATAGTGCCCCTTTGAACAATATTTCATTTATATCATGGCTCGTGTCACCAACAGTGAGGGGGAAAAGGCGATTACCATCTCGATGAAAGAATATGGAGCTAAAAAACCTCAAAATATAATCAGGCCAAACAGTGATCCAGACTGAAAGTCATAGCTTTCTGGTACGCTTAAAGGGACAGCGCATCCGCCTTACACTGTTCTGTCCAGTCCATTTGACAGTTGGGTCACCTATGCGTCTTCAGGGAATTTGGGAGTGTGTGCTGGACAGTGAGTAGACGAATGATACGAGATATTTACACCAGAACGATCTGGTTTAAATGGGGCTTCCGAGTTACACACTGACCATCTTTCGCCGAGCATTCGCCGTAAAGTAGTCAATATATTGCTGGATGCGGCATAATGGAATATTCACTAACTGCTCTTGTGCTATGATGTGACAGATACTACTGACGACATATCGTTTAAGTTTACAAGTAAAGGATTTTCACCGCTTCACTGGTATTCTTGGAACAGCTTCTCATTTCGTTCTTGACGATCTTGTCGTTGATATCTCCTGTCATCTCATTGATTATCAGCGCTACCCAGGCAAGTCCTATTACCACCCAGACGGTATTGACAATGCGGTATACATCGCGATAGGGAACTGCTTTCAGACCTGCAACAGAAACAAACAGCATACATTCTGGTATAAAAATTCTAGTTTACCCATTCTGGTTTCCACATTTCAGTTCACACATTCATGTTTACACAGTCTGGTTCCATTTCTTTGGGGTGGCCAATTGATATTCTGGAAGAGTTGGCGAAGTGTGTGTGCGTGCGTGCGTGCGTGCGTGCGTGCGTGCTTCCAACGAATGTTTATACTTGTTAGTTTCTCTATTTCCATCAGTATGGGATATATTTATTCATTAATAACGCAAAACCTGAATCCAAGGATATTTGATTTTGGTTCACAAAAGCGATTATACCCTAGCAGACTGCAATGCATATGTAAAGAACGTGCTTCGAACAATAGGTCGCGAGTTCGCGTATTTTAAAGGCGCCATTGGGATATAAATTTCGAAAGTGAAGTATCTGCATGTCGGTTCTGTGAACCGATTTATAGGACGACATCACTACACATGACCTTTTCTGGACATTGCAGGACTTAAATAATCAGGGAATGCAGGGATGCATATTATTGGCATTCATGGATTTGACGTCGCTACATCGGCTAACTACAGCGTTAACCGGAACGTTAACCACGCGGTCATAATCAACTTGTGAAGAATTAATCAACTTGTGAGCCCACCGGTAAAGTAAAAGATCTATGACCATGAGTCCGAATTCGTCAGGCAAGACGCAATCCCCTGGCCCTTGTCGAAGAATAGCTAGTGGATAATAGCTATGAATAAAATATGCCAATCAGAGAAAACTGATTTCGATAAACATGTTTTTGTCAATGAAAAGGCTGGCTATTTTCAGCGCGGGATAGACAAAGGCCAAGGTCATTATTGGGAACAGTCACGGCACAGACTCGACTGAGATGGAAAGGTTAGTTGTGCACGTTGGCTGTTAGGTTAGGAAAGAAAGCCGACGTGTGTAGACGTGCCCGATGAAAGGAGTTCTCGATTTAGAGTGTTTGGTGTGTAGCCTTTGTTTACAATAAACAGAAAATCTGGTAAGTTAGGGGTAATAAATATGAGCAGAGATTTCTTCCGGAATTGCACAGCCTCGAGGTTTACAGCATCCGGGTTTTAGACCGCTTTCAACACAAATCGGGGAACAAAGTATGGCTGTGCTTTTTAGCAGTCTAAGTAAACTTAGTCTCAGTGTATTTCGTTATGCTCCACCACTGAGTCTAACAAAACCTAGTAGACGGTCGCGTCAGGTAACCTTTGAGCGATCGATGACCGTCCAATCAAACGTGAGACGGTTAAATAGATTTAACCAATCAGACAAATGCTATAATGTAGGGATCGGGGTGACTTTCAAAATAATCAAGTCACTGACACCGATCTCTCCAAATACAAAAATCCGCATATGACACAGTTATTTGACCTGCAGTATATACGTTTTAGGGTGTCTGTTGACATGGTTACCATTAACTAATATTTCCGCCAGATAAAATCCTTGAATATTGCCAAAAACACTATTTTCAACGACTGTTTACTCACCGTTGTCATGGTTGTACGTACGCCGTGTGCATCACCCGGAAGCGAGCGTACGCTAAATAGTATTCGGAATGGTTCGGGTACGAACCTTTTCGAGATAAAAAGTTCAAAAGGTATGCGCGAATGTGCACTTTCGCGATTTGGTAAGCTGTGTTCTGATTGGTCAATCTCAAAGGTTACCTGACGCGACCTCCCATAAGGTTTTGTTAGACTCAGTAGTGGAGTGTAACGAAAAGTACTGAGGATAGGTTTACTTATCATCTGTGTCTCATAGATGATCTCGTCGCTGAATCTATTGACGTGGAATGGTTATATAGTTTTATATTGGTAAATGTAGTGAGCAATACTGAGTTCGACCTGAGCCGAACTTCATGTGTTGACCCAGTGTCATCTCTTTGGTCTGATGTAGTGCTATGAACTTGACAGTAACAATGTATACATAGATGAGAATGTGCTTGTCTTCATTCTTGTTACAAGCCTCTGTACAAAAAAGGAAAAAAGTAAAACATTCACAGAACCGCCACTGTAATGCATGTATAGAAAGAGTTTAACAGCAGAGATGAAGACATAAATGCCAAATCCAACCTACCTGCCACGTAGTCCCCAAAGCCTATTGTAGTGAGGGTTACAACACTGTAATACACAGACACCCCATAGTGCCACCCTTCCACCAGGGTAAACATGACAGACGGCAGGAGGATGAGCAGGGTGGAGCCCAGCACCACACAAAGGCAGACTTTGACACATCTGAGGATACGGTGAGATCGGCCCGTGATCATCTTCTTCTGGAGTTTGGTGATAGGGAATCTCAGCTTCTGGCCAATGGCCGCCAGGAACACAGTACATAGTGGTATTCCACACAAGGCACAGAATATGCAGAATATTTGTCCAGCCAGTGTATACGGAGCGATGTTGCCGTAGCCTGAAATAAAGAGCACTGATCCTTTTATAGCCGGATATAAATTTACAAACCGTGAAACGAACAGACAAGAAAGCCATGCAAGTCTAGAGTACTGCGGCTTCAGGAACAGAGAAAGTCTTAGGGATCCTATTTGTAGAATATAATGACTGTAATTTAATCTAAGAAATGTTTCTCTGAAATATATGATCATTTCAGGGAAAATATACTGACCCAGACCGTATCCGGCGATTGAATATTTCACGATAACATGCATCGGCCAGATCTAACCATCCAATCACTTAAGTTATATCTCTTATGGCAAACGTGGACAGCTGAAGACCAATTCTAACACGGATGTTCACAGATGTATATAGAGACCAATGCATATCGGGTAGTTAAAGGGAGGTAATAAATTTACGTAACTACGAACCTGCAGCTAGCATACGTACCTATCGTGGTAACAACAGTCGTCGTAAAGAACAAAGAGCTTGCGTAATCCCAGTTAGACGGAGACGTCGTCGTCGCTGTCGCCACCACGCCCATATCATACGCTTCTATCACTCGTTGTACAAACAACTCCATGTCGTCTTGAGGTATGCATGGGTATTTTTCTGAAAGTCAAACACAGGCACCATTCTTCAGTCCGTTAGAATAATGTCAGATACATCACGTTTTTCGATTTAGGGTCTTTGGGTAAGTGGCATTTACCCATGTGGACGAAGATGACACATTTATTGTACAAAGATCTGTAAACCAGATGTCAGATTTCAACATTCTCAAGTTAAGGTACTAACAGTACAATGGAAGCTGTCTAATCCGGCACTCATTAGGACTGCCGGATTGCAGAGCTGGTGATAGATGTAAAAGCCAAGGTAGGGACTTGGATTTTATGCCGGTGTTGACAACTTACTGGATTAGACAGATATCGGTTTTTACAGCTTCCACTGTATTTCATTCTGGTAGATGAAGTAGGTTACAGCCTAATCATTATGTTTAACTGGAAACTACAAAGCAGCCCAGAGTTATATACTTTGGAGGATGGAACAACTGTATCTTTGTCACTGAGGACAACGTATACATGTAATGACTTAAGAGGTGAAGTAAGGGAGGACAACATACATATATAATGTCTTAAGAAGTGAAGTGAGAGAGGAAAATCGATATTTCACTTGAGAGTAGTAACAGTTGTGTTGTGCGACGGTTGTAAATATCACAATGTGGAATCACCATAGTAACCACACATTAACATTAATTAAGCACAACTCATTTTTCGTACAAATATGACTGATGTGGTTCTGTGTTTTAAACTGACGGGGAGAACACATGGCACGACCATCACACAAATATCAAAATGGACTAAGTCTTGTATTTTTATGTTATTTTCAAGTTAAGGAATGGTAATTATATATTCCTGATAAATGTAGAAGAATGCGGTATGATCATTATTTTCTCCAGATAAATGTAGAATGTACGTGGATATCGTTTAACCCCTGTTGTCTGACCATTTCGTCCATTATACACAGGGCAAGTATACGTTCACATTGGACAAACTCAGTAATCAACTCCCAGCCTGTGGCCTTGCTTAGCTTTCCAGAGTTAAAGATCACGTACATTCTAGGGTTGTACAAGTACATAAATCATTTATTGGTATCGTTATATATGAAACCCCGTCATTAAAACTGTTTGTTCGACATTTTTAAATCGATCTTTTTTAACAACAGTGCAGAATTCTCTCCCAAGAACGAAATATCAACCAATCAGAGGGGCTAAATTATGGCTGACATTCAGAAACACCTAACACCTAATATGCTTCCGCAAGAGTCTTTTGATAATTGTATTTTCATCCCTGTGTGTGCAAGTCAAGCATTTTTATCATCCATTTGGATATCATTAGTCCGCGTTGAAGGGCCTGTTATGGACAAACAATGGTACAAGAATGTGTACCGAAACGTCGCACTCACGAATGTAAGAAATTGTTATTAATAAAGTTTGTTCCATATTAAATTAGTTAGATTCAAATCCGGGCTTATCGCTGTCTTGGATTATGATTCAGGTTTTGTTTACTCAATACTCATGTCCATGCATTACTATATGCATGATTAGTTTTCTAGGTTCTACATAACACATAGTATATAACAGGTGTGTTCGCCATACTTGACAACTGACGTCCTCTTTAACAGTCGAGTTCATTTGTAGGATCCTCGGTGGACAAAAACCCCAACAAATCAAAAACAGTTTCTCCCCATCACTTGTTTTCCGCTTCCTTCTAATATGTGAGAAACATATCTGCATGAGAAATGATTAATTTCCTTATGCAGGCGAACGGAGAGGTAAATCTAAATGCAGATACACTTGGGAGTAGTCTATGATCTTGTAAAAACAAGGGTTCTTTTACCGAGTGTAGACTATACAGGGATGTGAAGTACTGTAGCGACGAAGAAAGGTGAGGGAACATTTTGTGCTTGTAAAGACCGTTACCATTTGCCTTATTTGTTTGGGGCTGAATGATTTTAGCCATGTTTGCTTATAGGCGTTCCAGATATATATAGATCCGTGCTAATGGATGTCATTTAGGGATTTCGATAATGGGAAAGCCTGACTCTTAAAACGCACCCGGTATTGATATATATGCAGTGTGGGCTGACATAAGACCGACAATGACTTACTGTTTGTTAAGTTATATGTTATATGAACAGTAAAAAGTCAGGCGCTTAGCAAGCCAGTTTCTTCGTGTGAGCACGATAGGTTGCAAAGCTATCAGTTTGAATAGCATTGAGGACTTGCCCAAACCTTTTAGCAACACTCATGTGAATAGCCCGGACATTTATTATAATGGAACCTACGCCCCTGACATTAGATTGCAAAGTATTCACGGAGGTTACAGTAAGAGGTAATCTTGGTTTGAACACGGCATGGTGGACAAACAGAGCGAGGACACGTGATAGGTTGTAGTTTGAAGTTGTCATGATAATACACGCGTCTTACATGGATGGACATTCACTGAATTAGGTGTAAAATAGTGATGTTGAACATACCACATAAACACGGGGGCGATGGGGTAGCATAGTGGTTAAAGCTTTCACTCGTCCGGGGTTCAACTCCCTACCTGAGTACAATGCGTGAAGCCCATTTCTGATGTCCCCCGCCCTAACGTCGACGGAATATTTCTGAAAGCGGTGTAAAACCATACCCACTCACTCCAGACTAGCATGGAATGCTTTGTAAGTCTAGAATGCAGTAGCTCTGAAATTAGAAACTTTCGCGATACCATTGGAATTATATCTCTTATTTTGTAGCTTTCAAATTTGAATGAGCTAGCTGTATTTCCGAAACGAAACATATAAAACTCTACAAGGCTTTCAGCAATATTCCAGCAATATGAGAGCGTTGTTACGAAGACCAAGCCTGTTATGGTGTACTTCATACTGTTTGTTTACGATCCAAGCGTAAACAGCTGAATGGCCTTGTACGTACACGGCTTGATATTGCTGGAATATTGCTGAAAGTGGCGTAAAACTATACTCACTCACAAGAACGAAGAATGTTCAGCAACATTATGACTATAATTTTTACATTTTCAACTGGTTGAACTTTCAATTGTAAAACACAAAACAACAGCTTAACTGATCTAATGATGACCTCACTGACCTCAAGTTTATACAAATACTTGTAACATATAAGCGTTGTTTAAATAACTAATAGGTGCACGAAGAAGATCCGGGTAAAATAGGTCTTCAGCACCACATTTGCCACAAAAGGCGACCATCATTGTCGTAAGAGGCGACTAAAGGTATCGGGTGGTCAGGCTCGCTGATTTGGTTGACACATGTCATCGGTTCCCAGTTGCGCAGATCGATGCTCAGTTTCATTTCGATAGGCATGACTTGAGCATTAGACGACCGGTCACCAGTATATATTTCAGTGTACACACTGGTGGCATAACTCGACAACAGGAGAAAAACTTGAGCAATTTATACCTGGGAATGACTTGATCGTGAACAAACATGCAGAGGAGGGCATGTTCACCATCACCAAACAGACTAACACTTTCTTACCATTTCCAACGTGGCAATAAACACATCATGATGTTTACTTAAGCCAGTCAGTGTTTGACGATGGTGTTAAATTGATTTTACTAAGCAGTGTTTCACAGTTGAATTCATGCGCGAAGTCATCAATATTTAAATTTGTTTTTTCTAAGCAGGCGCCTGGTACATAACAGGTTCTGTAGTTTTAAACAATCACTCATCACAACAGAATTATTACAACAGTAAATCAATCAGTAAGGGAAGAATCTAATGTACACACCTCCAAGATGGATATCATCGCTACAGCCAAGTGTTACTTTTGACATTTCAAACCACAAGGAAAAATCATTACTGTCACAATCACATGAAGACGTGACACTAAAGAAGAATTTCAAACCCTATTGACTGAAGGATTAGGTGGTGGTGGTGGTGTGTGCGTGTGTGCGTGCGTGTGCGTGTGCGTGTGCGTGTGCGCGCGGAAGCACATGCATGTGTATGTTTGTTTATTTTTAAGCCACTGTGCAGGTTCTGTGTAATCCAGAGCTAACGCTGGATGCATCCTAAGATACACAGGCTGATTCTCGAGGACGTTTTATGACTGAATGGTCTGAAACACCATCACTCTATACAGTCAACACAGCGCGCCCCACGCAGAGGCTCCGACAATTTGCAAAGAAACCAGGATTAACGTGGATACCGTTTCACATAAGAAAATGACAAGTAAAGAGATTATATGTACTTATTTGTTTAAAAATTTTAAAATTCCGATTTTGCGTATACAGATGAGACGTAAATAAACGTTTCATTGGTGCATATAAAGACATAAATAAAGTTATTTACACGTCGTCATTATCCGTGGTATCACATTCACTGTCATTGAGTTTAAGACAGTTTAAGAAGTTCGGACACGTAGTCTGTGTAGGCGATGTCCACGATGATGTTTACAATATTGTCCATCAGGGTTTGGAGTGGGGAATCAATGTTCAAATAACGCCTTTACCCTAGGAAGCTCGCGCCAGTTGCTTTGCTACTGTTCTAACTTCCTCCTCGACTTTCTTCCTCGAATTGACTCAGAGAAGTGAATTTTAACTTGTGCATCCGCTATCATGAATATGTGCATGACAGCTCGGCTTTGGTTTGCAACTTACATGTGATAGCATGTATTAATATTCCTAAAAATTGATCTCTTTACTCATGAATCTTCCTCCAATGTTTTTTTCAAATACTTATATAAAGTTCGAAACAGGCGATGAAGATTATAATAATGTTTTGAAAAGAAATCTCTCTACTCTCGACATGGTTTATGCTTCCCGGCACCCATCTTTAGCTTTGGCAGTACTCCCCTAATTAGCTCTCCCGGGAAAACCGAAATTTACATTTTAGCCTTCCCGGGACTTCTGAAAAATAGATTTTAGCCTTTCGATACTTCTGAAAAACAGATTTTAGCCTTCCCGGTACTACACCGTTACCGACATCCTCGAGCGAATTTATTAATGCTTAACCATCAGGTTTATCAGTGAGCTAAATCAGGTTTATCAGTGTGCTAAGTAATTTTGTTTGCATACACGTGGAAGACTGGTAATTGGAGGGAAATAATCGCCAAGCGATCTACCTGCCGCCATGTCGGAATGCTGGTAACACACGTTAACGACCATGTCGGAATGCTGGTAACACACGTTAACGACCTCACCTTAGGTACAATGAACATAGCGCTGGTGACATCCATCAACATTGCCAGAGGTTCAGATATCAGGGAATACTTTATGACGTTTGTCTTCTCTAATTACCTCACAAGAAATTTTAAATTTCGTCATAGTGTAAGTTTTATTACTGAAGAACGCACGATCCTTTTGTTACCATTCGTCAAAGTGTGAGTGTGAAACGAACTGGAAGACGTTTTATGATTTGCTAGTTTGTGTTTGTAGATTAACGTTCGGGTTTAGTGGATAAATGGTCATAAACACCATGGCACCAGTGACATGAGTCAACATTGCCAAGGGCCATGTGCTCATTTCTAACTCACTTAATACAATAGAAAAGACGAACTACTTCATGACACTCGTCTTTACCAACACCACTTCTCTAATTACCTCACATCAAATTTTAAATTTCAAGTCCTGTGACAGGTGCCATCAGAATGCATGTTGTATTTATGAAACAATAAGGCCCTATTGTTACGATTCCTCATCTGCATGTTTGCCACGAGACGGAGCATTGTTAACGATTTGCTATTTCGTGCTTGAAATTTAAATGCACTGACACAAGAACCCGGTAACTTTGCAGTATCTGACAACAAACAACACAGAGTATAAAATATAAATGAACGATTGTAGTATTTTGAAAGTGTGACATTCTAAGCTGATATAACGATTGTATTCAATTATGATATTTAAAATAAATGATGGAAATACATCATAACGTCAGTGGTGCAGCATAGACGTCTGTGGTAATTCCCTGCCATTTACCGCTTCAGTTAAAGCAGATATCCTACTGCATTCATAGTTATTTAAAGCTAATTCGAATATCTAAAACTATAAGATAAATATAGTGACATAAAACAAAGTGCGAAATTATTTTCCCCTTCATTGCAACCGGGCCCTTTTCACTATAGTCAGCTTGATTTAGTCATGACATCGTAATCCAGTTGCGTAGAAGAATGTTCATGCTGTTGATCACTTGATTGTCTCATTATATTTAGAATACATCTAGCTGGAACTTGTTTAGAGCAACATTAAACAACAAACAAACAAAACATTCACTATGATCAGACCGCTTCGGTCTGATCGGTTGGTCGTTCAATCCCAGCCCGCGTCATACCCAAAAATGTTACTAAAGGTACAGTACTTGTTACCCTACCTGATGGTTGGCGTAATGGCAACATTGGTTAGCTCTAGATCAGTATGTTGTAAGTAGATCAGTATGTTGTAAGTAGATCAGTATGTTGTAAGTAGATCAGTAAGTTGTAAGTAGATCAGTAAGTTGTAAGTAGATCAGTATGTTGTAAGTAGATCAGTATGTTGTAAGTAGATCAGTATGTTGTAAGTAGATCAGTATGTTGTAAGTAGATCAGTATGTTGTAAGTAGATCAGTATGTTGTAAGTAGATCAGTATGTTGTAAGTAGATCAGTATGTTGTAAGTAGATCAGTATGTTGTAAGTAGATCAGTATGTTGTAAGTAGATCAGTATGTTGTAAGTAGATCAGTATGTTGTAAGTAGATCAGTATGTTGTAAGTAGATCAGTATGTTGTAAGTAGATCAGTATGTTGTAAGTAGATCAGTATGTTGTAAGTAGATCAGTATGTTGTAAGTAGATCAGTATGTTGTAAGTAGATCAGTATGTTGTAAGTAGATCAGTATGTTGTAAGTAGATCAGTATGTTGTAAGTAGATCAGTATGTAGAGTATAGATATCAAGGTCTAGGACTGTAAAAGCGACATCACTCCGAACTAGTAGATCAACATCAATTTACATGCATAGCAAATGCTGCATAGTGAAAACTACTCTGCTAATGAACATAACCTTACTTGGCCATCGCTGTTATTCTCACACATCCTTTCACACGTTTGAAGCATCGTTGCAAACTAAAATATCCATTGTGGTCACACAAAAATCAATTATGTATAATTATCATGAGGACAATACACTTCATTGAATAACCGATGATGCGACCATTGGTGCTCATTCTGCGCAACAGCCAGCTTCAGTATATCCGCATCATGGAGTGACTGAGTCGGGAAATCAATGTAGAAACGAATATGTATGACATGTATGTCAATGTATAACATGGGCTAGAAATTGCATAATGTCCCGCAAAGAAAGTTACCGGAAGTTACCGTTGTGTGTTTGTCATATTCGGGACAGTGGCGGATCTGTTCATAGGTGTAGCAACTGCACAGACATACAATCACAGACACAGACACGCACACACGCACACACGCACACACGCACGCACGCACGCACATCTAAATATCTAGATCACTTTAATTTGTTTATTTCGGGATGGTCGAAAATAGGACAACTTACCTCTTCTGAAAACGATACATTTCACATACATATGAATGCACTTAAGAAACATTTTTCGTGATTTGCATAAAGCTTATTAAGCGTTCATTTAAACTAACACCTTCAAAACTCCTTCAAAAATAGATTTGATAGTTTTTAAATGATTAATGAAATTAGTTGTAAGATATTCATTTACAACAGTTTGAAATATGAAACTTCGTCTTTATGATAATGTCAGTAATGATTGATCCTTGTGGTGTGGAATATCAAAAGAAACAGCTGGCTGTGGTGATGCTATTCAATTTGGAGTTGTGTCGCAAGATGGACCAAATAGGCAATATTTATGAACTGAACTCCTCTCACACACACATGCTTTCAAATATCTTTCAACACAACTTTCAACCCCTCTTCATCTCACCGTCAGTAAGATCAAAGTCTGAGGTAACGCAATATTGACAACATCATTACTTACGGAGGAAGTCCAGGTGAAAATCCCGTGTGCGATTCTTGACAAGGATTTCATTTGGCTGTTCCAGATAATGGAACACTGCCGCTGACAGGAGAACGTAAACGACAAGGACAGCGAAGAGGATGCCTATACTTTTCCACAGCATGGCGAGTTGTCACGCCTGCAGCAGAGAGGGAGAAATGTATACTGCCGGGACTATCTGCCACCACACACGTGACCCAATCCGACAGGCGCCGTTTCCACCAGAGCGAGCGTCTCGTTCCATTCCCACTACCGAAAGAAAATAGGAAATTTGTCAAGACACTAGAACGTACCATGAAGTAAATGAGGCATGTATGATGAACCGTTTACGGCACAGCGGTTTACAGACTTTGCACTGACAGTTGTTTATAAGTATCACCGGGACAACAGAAGATGCCTTTGACCGTATACAGGCCTTAGGGTAGAGAGTTTACGCCTGGGTCGATCCTCGCCAAGCGATACAGAGCCAACCGTTACATAATTAGGATCTGGGTGCTCCGATCGATTGTTCGGAAGCGTTTTGTTGAACTATTCATATCTCTCAATAGGATACCGGGCTGCTGGTAATAGCTTCATAGGAAATGAAGTCGGTGTACAATACCATATGTATATCCTGTTATAGGTCCCGAGACATCTGAAAGAAGCCAATAGTTCCGCACTTGTCGTGATTGTAGAAACCTACAGTTCGGCGCTTCTCTAGTGATCTTAACAGGTTTGAAACATCAATGCCGAAATATTGAGCCTGATAACATGTTATATTTCAGGATAATCAAGTCCATGGTGGAAACGTAGGTTGAAGCATTGGGCCGCGTCCAAAAAATTCATCGCAACCGATATTGTAACAGACGTTGCTCCGAGAACAGGACCGTGAAGCTTTGCTGAGACGCTTACACGCATACTAATAGAAATCAAATACTGTGAGTTTCATGAGTTATTCACACTAGCAGAACTCTACTCTGTCCCACTTAGTTTTTCTCATTTAATCATAAGAAGTTTATGAACCTAATTTCAAGCCACAGCCTTCCCTTTTCTTGGCTACAATAGTATTTCCCGTCCAGCGTGTATTTAATTGATTTGCTAGGAGAAAACTGACAATAGATAAATTGATTTTTAGATGTACATCAATAGCACCTTTGTAAATGTTGAGAGCGTAATAGTTTAGATTGAAATGTTAAGTTGCGTTAGGTTACTTTCCTGAAAGAATATTGATTCTTTATGGTTCATTTCCAGTCCAGGTCCAGCGCCTGGTATAAACCCGATGGTTCACAGCTGTGGTAATCAATTGCATCTCTATAAATTCTGCAAAGATTGAATGAAAATGAATAATTCATTTGTGGGCATGGCGTGTTAATGAATATAAACCGATGTGAAAACAACATATCCAACCTGTAAGCTCTACCTGAGTCGTGCTATGTCTCATACGTTCCCTTCACAGTTAACGTCTAAACATAGACTCTTCATAAACAAAATGCACCTTCTGTCTTAAAAAGGGACAGGAGTAGCCCTGTGGTTTAAGGTGTCGGAATTCGATGTGTCTCTCATAAGCGTGCCAGAAACCTATGACTGGTTCGAATCCGTGCTCGCCTGGCTCAGCTCCCAGGTATATCGGCACCATACCCGTGTATGTGCATAGCCTAACAGAGTTACTGAACAAAGCCGGGGAAGTGGAGTCAGAGAACAAAGTCCTCAGTGACATGGATCAGAAAAAATAATTGTTTTTGAAGCGAATAGTTCGATGTCCATTATAAATTAATTCTTATTTTGTAGCTTTCAGATTTTAATGTCCCAACTATATTTCCGAGACTAAATATTACTCTACAATACCGTATGAAAAGCGCTGTTACGAAGAGTATCATGGGGTACTTAACGCTGTTTGTCTACTATCAAGACGTAAACCAGTGGAATGACCTTGTACATACGCAGCTCCGGGAATTCGATCTGTACACGAACACCTGAACGGCTCTTGAAACAGCTCTGACAGTGGGTGTGTTTTAATGAAACACATATTCCACGCTATACTCACATGGTGATGGCATTCCTGAAAGCAAAGTAATGAGAAAGATGGAATTACGATGGGGAATCTGCAAATATTTAATCACTAGTGATTCACATATATTTGTCTTATGCAGCCTGCTATATCTAGATATAACTGATTTCTAAGGTGAACATCATTGATTGTCAAGACTTTCGTCTTTGCTAATAGACATGTGTTTACATACATGTTCTTTTATCCACCAAACATAAAATATTTACACGTATATTAAAAGTGGTATGCCCGTTACTCTTTGTCAGCGTCATGAACTGATGTTTGTCCGAACGAGGATAAACTTTATTTGTACACAATAAATATTTCCGATGAACAAGTGAAAACTTGCTATATCTACAATATATTTAGGAAGTAAGAATTATTTTTGAGTTCATTCATATACGACATACGGGTATATCACAGAAGGCAGTGCCCAGTGTCTCCTCACTGTAATCTTCAAGAAGGACTGTGTTCTATTGTGATGAAAATCCACTGTATATGTTGCGGCGAATTTGACGCGAGTTTTTTAGTGTGTTTTACTTTCTGAAATAAATCAGTAATTATTGTTTCTAACTAATATCTAGACTATTGTAACAATAAATGGTGTTTGAGATGTTATTTTCCCAAAGAAAATGGACAAGGTCAGCCTCTCCTAGTCTGTCATATGATCCTGAAAGAAATATATTCAATACACAAATGGTGCCTGTCTTTGAAAGGTTTACACTTCCTATCCAAAGGTCTGGTTTCTCCATTTTTTTAAAGAGCATATATAATCGCTGTAATTATGGAACTGAATTTAAGTTAAAATCAAAAGTGAGTTTTGAGGAGCGTATTACTTTAAAAAATGAGTCAAGAATTATTGTTTAATGAAACCCGTCTATGAGGAAAAAGAAATTGTATTGTAAACAGATTTTTTTCCACAGAAAATGGGCAAGGGCATCACTAACACATTCTCCTCTTAGTTTCTCACACACACCCCGAGACAGATATATCCAATACAGACCATCTGAGTCTATGGCCGTAGCTCTTTGCTCCTATATGTTACATATTTTGATAAATACATTCATCAACTGATCTTCCTGTAAAATATTTTCATTTCAGAGGTTAATTCCCTTCCTGTATCTTGGGATGTAAGAGATTATTGACCAGGAATAGACCAAAGGAGCAACTACATTACAATCAATATACTACTTTCGGCATTATATCAGCACATGGGTTTAATAGGCCCCGACTGAATGGGTTGATGTATTTCCCCGTCCCTTAAGTGAGAGTAACGGTTCGATTAACCAGAAACCAGCTAATAATTCAGGTCTTGCAAGCAGGAAGCGTGCGGCAGGGTTTAAGTGAATTCCAGTTGGAAAATCAATGCATTTAGTGTGGACATATATTTTGTAGAGAAACAAAAAAAATGGCCCTGTGTAGTCAACTAGAAGAGTGACGACGTCATTGACATCGATATCACCAACGCACAGTCACCATCAATACAAAGACAACTGTTCTTCCTTCACGACATGCGTAGCAACACTTCTCCCGACAATTATTACCAGCACATAATGCAGATTACTATAGCTAAAGGAAATCCTTGTTTTTCAACCCACACCGTCTGAAACCGACGTAAAATGTTTAATGATTTATTTCCACTTTCACTGTATCTGTGTACATTTATGCCTCGATCTGATAAGAAACTATTCTTGCCGTACAAGCTCATGAAAGCACGGATCGGGGTGATATTTGTTCATGTAAATTTTAAAAAAAATTGTTTTTCAAAACTCAAGCGATCGATGAGCATCATAAATTAATTCAGAGTATACAAATCGATCTAAATTTGAAAATTTTCATAAACATATTTCACGCCATTATTGAATGACAGTTTGTTACGTTTTCCTATAACTTGCTGTTTGAGGCTGGAGATAAAAACCACACGAGTGTTATGAATGGCTTAGTGTATATACCTTCATAACAAACCCAACAATACCCGCGATCCATGATGTCACACTGAAATTAGCTGCATAGATTTGCCGTGTTGACGTGCGGGGAAAATCTAAGTGTTACAACGATTTTCCTGTGCGAAGGGTTGGAACAAACTGTTTATTTCTAAAAATATTGTAAGGCACGTTGCTAGGCTGACTGTTGTGTTGTCGCTGATGTCGGTACATAATCGATATGTCTCTTGATGGTGTGCGAGCAAATAATATCAAAATCTATCAATATTTCAATCTCAAAAGACTCAGATGTTCAGCTTCTAAACGCCATGACCCGCGTAGAATAGGCCTTCAGCAGCCCATGCTTGCCACAAACGGCGACTATGCCTGACGTAAGGGGATCGGGTGGTCAGGCTCGCTGACTTGGTTGACACATGTCATCGGTTCCCAAATGCGCAGATCGATGTTCATGTTGTTAATCACTGGATTGTCTGGTCCAAACTCTATTATTTACAGACAGTAAATATTAGTTGTAATATTGCTGAGTGCGGCGTAAAACTCACCCACTCACCCTAAAAGCCATGTTTGCTTGAATGCCCAGAGGAGAGATTCTCGGTAAACGCCAAACGGCTTTCAAACCTGCATGTCCTGTTTCTGTATCTCGAAAACGAAATCAGTCGGCCTGTTCCGAATGTAAACGATAAATCCCGGACTGTTATATTATTGGTACCACACACACACACACACACACGCACACACGCACACACGCACACACGCACACACGCACACACGCACACACGCGCGCGCGCACACACACACACACACACACAAAGGTCATGGTCGCCCATGTCGACTGGTGTCTGTGTAATACACGAATGTAAGCTGACACAAAATTTGAAGACATTGGAATCAACAGTTCATGAGATATTGCCTCATGACGTGCGTACGGACGCCTCTGAAGTGGAGAGGGGAACAAGCATCGAAATTCTCCAATCAATATGGCAAAGGCCAGTGTTTCAGTTAAATGAATGACCCAAAGAGCCATGGTTTTCATTAAGAAAAGAGGGTCAAGGGTCCGTAAACAATCGAGCTTGGACCAGACAATTGAGTGGTTGGTATCACGAACTTCAATCCACGTAAATGAGAACCTATGACAAGCATCAACTAAAATGGGCGAGCATGACCACCCGATCCCGTTAGTCACCTTTTACCTTGGGTTGCTGAAGACATACATCGATCTAAGCACTTTGGCTATTATTAGATGACATGCATCAGCCATCATGCGACCATCAGAGATGTTTAGCCGCTGGTTGCCATCTATCTATCCGCCTCATACGACATGCGTGGATTGTTGGCAGGCAGGAATTGATCGTTAGCAACCAAGATCTGGTTTTGAAATTGTAGGTGAAAAACATTTGCTGTCGCCATACAAAATCAGCTGCCTCGTTTGACTATCAAATGGTCGACCAATAAACGATACATACTGGTTTCACTGATGACACACACTTAGCTCTGTGTTTTGTTTTGTTGTTAATTTAGGTGGACAGGAGTCCAATCAGCCGGTTCTAAAGTCAAGATATCGACCAGGGCTTTTAAAGACCACTTTTAAAGATGGCCGTCACAGCCCGCAGCAAGGACTCCTGAATACTGAAATATATGGATGAGTCAAATAAATAAATAAATCAGGTGTATTGAGAACATTCAACCATGTGTAAATTCTTAAATTCTATTGAAACAAAGGAGGTAAGCTGACAGTTACTGTTCTGTCGACGTAGATTGACGTTGTTTGGTCCGGTGTTTCTAGGTAGGGAACGACCTGGGGTACATATCTGTAGTAGTAGTACCAGTGCCGACAACGGCCCCGTCAGATGTATTAATGCTCTTGATTTAGGTCCGTGGGTTCAATTTCGTATGTGTTGACGGGTTTAAATACGGGAAGCTCTGAAAGTCAGCTGCTGGTGAGATGTGAATGCTTTTCTATCGTAGCGCGCAAGCTGTCGTTACAACAAATGAAGAGTGCTGTTAGGCGTTATTTCCCACATTGCAGCTTGGGTTTAAAGGCGGAGACAGCGCGGAATGACAGTAACGCTTATCAAATATCGACATATGCATAGATCATGGCATATATTTTCAAAGCACTCTTAGAGCTAGGGAAATCGTCAGTTAATGCTATTTTACGGCTGTTATGACTGTCTTAGCGCTAAGAGAGCTTCAAAACTTTAGAGCCTGGGCCTGTATTTTCGAACTCCCTTATCGCTAGGACTGGCGTAAGTTTATGGTTATGTATGCCACTAACGACTATCTTAAGTAGCGCTAAGAGAGCTTCGACTTTCTAGACCCCGTTAATTTGAGAGAGGAGAGAGAAGAATAGTTTATTTCTGTGTCATGTCGTTTCAAATTTCATGCTGCCGTAAAACACATGTAACAACCGGGCCTCATAAGGTCTGAAAGACAGCGCATTTATAACGTTATTTCACATTGGCTAAAAAAATAAAATCTTTTTCCCATCTCCCAGACAGACGACATGCATCCTGCCACATTCAGACTTTATTCGGATAGGCACACCTACTCCCTCGACCAAACAAACTCATTTGTCAGACACACCAACTCCCTCAACCAGACATTAATTCACCCAAGCATCGAGCTTACACACCTACTCATTTTAAGTGTCTCCTTCTGACAGACACTCCAACTCACTCAAATAAACACACCGACTTACTCCAGCAGACTCACCAACTCACTCAAACAGACATATTGACTCATTCAAACAGCCACACCAACACACTCAAACAGATACAAGACGTGCTCAGACAGACATAGTGACTCATTCAAACAGTCACACCAACACACTCAAACAGATACAAGACTTGCTCAAACAGACATATTGACTCATTCAAACAGTCACACCAACACACTCAAACAGATACAAGACGTGCTTAGACAGACATACTGACTCATTCAAACAGTCACACCAACACACTCAAACAGACACAAGACTTGCTCAAACAGACATATTGACTCATTCAAACAGTCACACCAACTCACTCAAACAGATGCAAGACTTGCTCAAACAGACATATTGACTCATTCAAACAGTCACACCAACACACTCAAACAGATACAAGACGTGCTCAGACAGACATACTGACTCATTCAAACAGTCACACCAACACACTCAAACAGATACAAGACTTGCTTAGACAGACATACTGACTCATTCAAACAGTCACACCAACACACTCAAACAGATACAAGACCTGCTCAGACAGACACAGTGACTCATTCAAACAGTCACACCAACACACTCAAACAGATACAAGACTTGCTTAGACAGACATACTGACTCATTCAAACAGTCACACCAACACACTCAAACAGATACAAGACCTGCTCAGACAGACACAGTGACTCATTCAAACAGTCACACCAACACACTCAGACAGATACAAGACTTGCTTAGACAGACATACTGACTCATTCAAACAGTCACACCAACACACTCGAACGGACTCATCAACTTACTAACAGACGCTGACTCTCCCACACTGTGACTCACTCTACACACCATCTCACTCGGACAGACACACTGACTCACTAGAATAACACACCGTCCCTCTTTAACAGATATGCCGACTCACACAGGGAGACACACCAACTCTCTCAGCCAGCCACCCCAACTTGCTCATACAGATCTACGAGGTACCTCACACAGACACACGGACTCACTCAGACACACCGTCACATTCGTTCAGACGTATCAACTCACTCAGACACACTGATATATCCCAATATTCACAATACTTTACACACTTTGTAATCGCAGAGTTGTTAGATTTATAGCCTATAAAGCAGTTTCGTTCTTGTTTTTTTTTCTTTGTTGTTTAACGCCGCATTGACCAATATTCTAGCTATATGGCCACAGTCTATAAATAACCCGGTCTGGACCAGACTCCAATGATCAACAGCATGAGCATCCGTTTACGCAAATGAGATACGATGACATCTGGCAAGTGACAGCGCCACAACCCTCCGACCCCGTTAGTCGCCTCTCAAGACAACAATAGTTTGCTGAAGATCAATTCTACCCCGAATCTTTACGGGCATAAATGACAAATACTTTATTCATGCACAATGTAGACATGGTAAATTCAGCAAAGATGGTATAATGCCCCTACCCATTTCAGTGTCATTTAATGTAAATACATTATGACAAATCCAAGTTTCATTTAGGAAGGTGTATAAATCAAAAGATGTGACTGGAAATTGGTGAAAAGATGAAGATAAAATGGCTCTCACTTTGTTTCACACACACCACGTCTTAGACAAACAAACCAAAATGACGCAACCTATCTTCGAATAAAAAAACAAACTAGTCGAGTTAGAAGTAATTAGCTCCTCCACAAGTCCAGGGCTGATAGATAGGAAACTGCGCCTAAAACATAAATAATAGATGTCTGACATTGTGTGCTTGTACTTTCATTACACCTGTGTATCAAAGGAACTCAAGGGACTAAAAGCAATAATGTTGATATGGGTACTGAGACGAGTTGACATTTATGGTGTTTGTGGGTGCGCACTAATCATTACAAGTACAAACTTGCAAACAGCCTCGACCCATTCCGGCAGCACGAATATTGGCGGGTATTGGAGTTTATTCGGCTTTAATCTAAAATCGTACATACTGGGACCATGGTTCCGTATCTTTTGCACCCGAACTCTGCAACATCTTTACCATGCCCTGGCGGCGGCCCCTTTGATCTCAACCGTGGTCTGTCTAATAGTTACACCACGACTTGAAGGAACACAGGACCGCGGCTATCTGATTAGCTCATTATAAGTTAGCAAGCCTCGCGCACGGCATCCACGCTTGAAAGTTGAGGAAACGTTGCACCTTCGTCTGTGTTTGACAAGTAAGTCATCCTACTGCTAGACACATATTAGATGATCCTGCGCACTAAACGCATTTGTGACAAGAGAGGCGGTACAACGAATTGGTCGAGTACACTTGCCTGCTACAGGTAGCTTGACGATTATGCACGTACAATACATGCTAACCGTGACATGAAATCAACACCGCTACTGATTAACACCCGTCCCGCTACTGTGTAACACTAGTCTCGCTACTGTTTTACACCTGTCTCAATAGTGTTAAACAGATTTCGATATTTATCAGACAACCTGTCTCCCTCTTGTTTCAAGTGGATCGTTCTGTGGGGCGTTCCCAAGTATGCAAATTGGGGTCATTTGTCAGGTCGTGAATCATCTTATATGTGTTTACCAGTATCTAACAAGGCCGATTGAGTTTCCGTGTCCTCAGCACCTTGCGACAGAATTGTATCTTCGATTGTCTCATCCCATTCCAGTCTATTACTTTCAACTTTGTCCATTATTTGTGACAATGTAATGTCGTCTATGGTGTCATGACACTCGTGATTTGACAATCGCGACGGTGTGAAACAGAATGATTTCAAATTCAAACTTTCCGCGCAGATTTTAAAAACACTTAATGAGGGTTAGGCGATCCAACCACACGAAGTTTGTACATAAATAGACGATGGGCGAGTCGGTGATGATTGACAGCATAATGTGTGTCATCAAATTGTTTTGATTTTCCGTGTGAAGTTTTACAATGGTTAAGCAACTGTTGGATGGGTACCTTACAAAAAAAAAAGAAAAGAAATACAGGAAAAGGAAAAATGACATTAAAGCGACCACGACGAGTTGACATTTATGGTGTTTGATGCTGCGCTCCGGGCTAATCTTTGTAAGAAATAAACTCCGAACACTTGCCCGGATGGAGGTCTCTCAAAACAGGGACGACAACTGTCCTTCTTGATCGAAACCCCACTTCACGCAATCGATTCATGACAGTTTGGGTGGAAATTCTTCTCGAGTCAGTCTCCATGACTGTGGCAAGATGAAGTCGCAAAGGGCGACCTATGGCGGTGTTCGACTGGCGGCACTCAGTCGTTTATATGATGACTTCCTCTTTTCCAGGTAAAACGTAAAGACAAAATTGAAATTGAATGTGTGCCTTTTTATAGTGATCGATACCGCATGCTTTTCCACTTATGTGAATTTTGCTTTGTATGTGTACTTGCTGACGGTTTGGCGAACATATTATTTCAATATTTCAGGGTTGGTCTTGAACAGGGATATTCATGTCTTGACAAACTGAACACTTCATTAGTTCGTCAATGAGCTCCGTATATCCACCACAAATCGGTTTGATTTACATCTGCCTTTAATTTTAATGTCCTAAAGTTGAACGAACATGACATTGTTCGAAATCACAGATATCTTAATATGAGTGCCCTCGTCTGGGGGTAGAATGTGTTCAGATCACACCAATGTTGTTCGTAAGAGGCGACCGAATCGGGTAGCCCTTCTGCAGTGGGTTGAGCCCCTGTGTCGGTGGAGGACGGGACTCTGTTGGTTGAGGGCAAAGGAGTCCGGAACAGTGTCCTTTTTGCCCAACACATCACTTTGGGCCTGTTTTCACTTGGACGAGTGGTAGAATTTCCCCGGTTCTATCGGTCGGCTGACTGTCTGCCGTGCCCTGTTCAGAGAGCATTTTTTGCACGTTTAAATTATTGGTTATTGGACATTTTAATTTCCTGTGTAGGAATTATTAATGAATTAAATTGCACAGAGTTCCATGCCAGACGACGGTAGCTCATGGGCCAGTCTGGTGATGTTGACTTCTGAATAATGTATGTCTCCAATTGTTTCAAGGGCCTAACCAGTCTTGCATTAAATTGGTAGATAAATGCAGTTATTCATGTCGTATTCACTTGAGAATACAAGCAGTGGTGCCAAATCATTTTCCTGTCATCATGGCGCTTCAACAATATGGTTCAACAAGAAACGAAAAGGAAAATCGTTTGGATGAACTTGACCAAACTACGGGAAACACCTCTCAAAGACCGAGTGTGCACAGAGACAGCAATCGCTCAATCTTTTGTCAACTAAAACGTTGAAGTTGCTGTGTCAAACTACTTCTCAGTGTCAACCAGAGAGTTTGCCCAATAAACCATCTGAAACGTCTGTTTCACAATCAGAACGTCTATTTCACAAAAAAAAAAGAAAGAAGGGGAAAACAAAGACCTACCTTGCCTTCCACTCCAGAGGTTCCCCTAGAAAACTCTCTTGGGCCTCTAGATATGTAGGGGTGAAACGGTATACCGCAGTAGAACCGCGGTATTTGGTCTTCGGTTCGGTATACCGCAGTAGAACCGCGGTATTTGGTCTTCGGTTCGGTATACCGCAGTACAACCGCGGTATTTGGTCTTCGGTTCGGTATACCACAATGGAATCCAAAAATTCGGTATTTTAGGTTTTCGTATTGTCATTATAACTTTTTGTACCTTTTCTAAAACGTCTAGAAACCGAATCGTGTTGTCCAAGTCTATCTATTCCTAGACGGACCCCACTTTCCAGGAGGTAAATTGAAAGTCGTCTACTTAGATCTATACAAGTCAGCAAGACATCAGTCCCAGAGTTCCTTTTTCAGTTATTGCAAATAAAAATATTTATCCAATCGTGTTGTACCTTCTGTAACTGCGTCTATTATGTAAACATATCGTTTACGAACTGTTATATAGCGAAAGCATACAATTCCCACTGGATTTATCCACATACGACTGGTAGAATACGCTAGACTTTACAATAAATGCAAAACATGATCTGAAACATGAAAAAATAATTTCCTAATTTTCATACAACCACACACGTTTTATGAATCAGCATCAAGCAGAACATAAACTATAGATTTACTTATGTCAAAACTTACCTTTCATATGTTCTCAGTAAATCTATCGTAGAACCTCGAAATGATACTACTGAAACTATTCCATATATGTCTGAGATTTCACACGTTTTATTGCATTAATGTTCAACGGTTCACCTCGCTGGAATTAAGATCGAATGAATTCTAAGTATTTTGCAGATGTGTTTGCATTTCGATATACCGAATAATCAGTGTTTAGCTTAGTAACTCGTAGCAGTGTCATTTCTGATCCATTCAATTAAAAATACATTATGCGCGGCAGCAATTCATTCACGCTAAAATAAAACGATCTACTTGATACACATCACACATATATATATTATATATATAAGCATGCATTCCGGATCTCACGCGAGATCACTCAGGCTGACGACAGAATTATATATATATATATGTGTGTGTGTGTGTGTGTGTGTGTGTGTGTGTGTGTGTGTGTGTGTGTGTGTGTGTGTGTGTGTGTGTGTGTGTGTCTATATAATTCCGTATATATAATTCTGTCGTCAGCCTGAGTGATCTCGCGTGAGATCTGGAATGCATGCTTTTACGAACAATACCGGTGACTGCGCGAAGAATCCCTTGTCATTTGCTATCCAGTTCTCTTCTGTCGTATTAATTTATTTAATATCTTTAATTTAATTTATATAATGACACTCTTGTTCATTCAGAATAACAAAGATCATGGTTAGGTTTTTCCATGTTATTAAACAATGTAGGGTTTAGTTTGGCTCTTGTCAATTTTCTGCACTATGATAATATTGCACATACCAAACCAAAACGGACCGAACCGCAGGCCTTGTACCGCAATACGTACCTTACCATGGTGAAAGTGTCCCGTTTCACCCCCATAGATATGGAGGTTACCCTGTCTTCACAGAACGGCAATACTCCCTAGTCATATTCACGTTAACGACTGAGCCACCATGGCCAGTGCAATTCAACGGAACTGCAGAGGATCTCTCACACAAGATGTTCAACCGCCTGCATTTTGTCTTCAAGAGACTTACCTAATTGAGTGCGGGAGTTTAGTTTTACGCCGCACTCAGCAATATTCCAGCTATATGGCGGCGGTCTGTAAAGAATCGAGTCTGGACCAGACAATCCAGTGATCAACAACATGAGCATCGATCTGCGCAACTGGGAACCGATGACGTGTCAACCAAGCCAGCGAGCCTGACCACCCGATCCCGTTAGTCGCCCCTTACGACAAGCAAGGCAAGCCTGGGTTGCTGAAGGCCTATTCTACCCCGGGACCTTCATGGATCATAGACTTACCTAAAACTACAGATACCTTTAACTTGACGTGCATCAACACACCCATTACCATTCTTCTCCTCCTCGGGGAGATATAGCATGGGAGGATCAAGAAGGGATGCAGGGACAAACATGATACAAAGAATAAGGGCAAGTGTCTGAAATCTCCTCCTTGGCATTTGGTGAGGCCAAGTCGACCCGACACTGACATTTTAAGGATCAGAAACTAATGAATTACAAAGTAAATATAATACATACAAATTCTTATTCACAGGTCATGGGAGGTGATGCAATTGCATGTGCCACTCTGACTGGATCTAGAACAATATCTTCTAGGATCCTGGGTCTCTAAAATATATTCAAAGACATATTAACAAACCATATATGCTCTTTCCTGGTTCTCTTTCGTGCCTTCGGTCTATTAAAAACATATCTGTTAAACATCAGTCTAAGTAAACGTAGTCTCAGTGTATTTCGTTACACCCCACGACTTAGTAGTGGAGTGTAATGAAAAGTACTGAGGATAAGTTTACTTAGACTGGTTAAACATCCACTTTTAACTGAAATTATTGTGTTATATATTGATCTTGCAACTGTCCGATACGACATCGTCTTTTGTCGATTACTCAGTCTGGGGGCATGTTTGGTAACACAATGGTGGATTTGCTACGAAAGCAGCACTCAACAAATTTGTGACTCATTTTTTATTCCATACTCAGATTACAAAGCTATCATTAGATTTTTATATTCATGATCTAATGCAAAAGAAGTGCTACCCCCCTAGTTACCAATCAAACAAAGCCCACTATCGATTACACCAACTTGGGTTTTCAGTCCAGATTTGAGGAGGTCATTATGCGACGATTTGATATACTCATGAGTATGTTTTGAAAGGCGACGATTGCCCATCTTTCATCCCATGTGATGAAAGAATCACGGTCAAGCATGTCCTGCTTGACTGTATTGATATTTTTTCCATCACAAGGAATAAATATTTCAGTGTCAAAACAGGACATTTTTTATAATATAAATTATCTTTTATTAATGTTTTTAAACGAAAAAGAATTGTTCTATAAATTTGAACATTATGTTTCGTAAACAGATAATTGTTATTTTATTATGAATTTTAGTATAAATTACCATCTGCGATTGTTAGTAGCTGTATCCTCAAAGAGGAGTTCAGTATCGTAAAATTATTGTTCTTCTGAGAGGGTAGATAGGTCCCAAAACTTTCGAAGTCAATTTAGCTCAACCATGCCTTTTAATCGTAGAGTATTTGTCATTTTAAATTATGGCAATATTTATCCTACCATCGCCAGCGGCTAAGATGTGTGTTAAATCCAGCTAGGGTCCATGCAGGGGAGCAAAGGCACTGTAAGTCCCCATAGTATAGTTATCCTCCTTCAGAAGTTGAATAACCTATTTTTTTCATAATTTATTGTCTTCATAAATAGATTAGTTTTAGATTTACATGCACGTTCTAACACAATCTGTGATACTGTGAGTTTACAGTCGTTCCATGACTGGATGCTTAACAACTCATATCTATTGTTTTTATTCCTCGTCACTATATGGCTGAAATATTGCCGAAATGACGTTAATTTTTAACTCATTCACACTCACTCAGCGCACGTGTGTCAATGATACTGTGATTTTACAGCCTTTCAATGACTTGTTGTTAAACAACGCGTGTTCATTATTTGTGTTTCTCGTCACTATATATGAATACTACTGGGGTGACGTCAAATTGTAACTCACGCACTCACGCTCACTCATGTATGAGTGAGTGAATTGGGTTCAACGCTACTCTGAAAAGTATCTCACGCATAATACGACGTGTCTGCCGACTGAAGAAGGAACCCCCTCAGACGTTTATATTTTTAGTGAAAAACTCTGTAAAGCAACTAGTGACCCCTTAGACGAAACTATGTATGCTTCCTTTCAAAAGTTAAGAATCACTAGTAAAAATATAGCCACAATATTACTTCAGACACCTGTTCTAAACTAAATTTTCCAAAATATCCCATACAGTTTAAAGGTACTGTTTACCCAGGAACTGATGTATAGCAAAGCAAATTCACAACGTTGAAAAAATATTGTCACGATTTTAATAAATACATGTAATATTAATCAGTGAGTATGAACTGTTGAAAGGAAGCATGAAAAACTGGTCTAACAGGTCCCTGTGGGAATGACAATATCTTGCCTATATCTTGTCTAAATGTCTACATGATCCCATCAAGGGTCGTGGATAGTCACTGAGCCAGGTATTCGGTGGTACATGACCATCTTTTCTTCAATGTAGGTTGCATGTTCTAGAATGGATCTCGAGGCTGTGTGTAACGATGTGCACAGTGACAGGTAGCTGCACTCAGGTGGAATAGATACACATCCGTTTCATAATAATGCAGATCCGTGAAGATCCGGGGTATAATTGACCTGTAGCAACTCATGTTTGTTGTAACTATCAGGATATGGTGATCAGGTTGCCTGACTTGGTTACCACGTGTCATCGGATCTCATTTGCATAGATCGATGTCCTTGATATCAATCACTGGATTGTCTGGTTCAGACCCAACTGTTCATAGGCCGACGTCACATAACTGGATTAGCAATAAACAAACAAACAAACTTACCTGTATATCAGCTGTAATGTCTCTGCTCGCGTTTCAACAACCGTCGGGATCTATCCCTTGTGGATCATTAGACACGCATTGTTGTTTATACAGTTAAAATAAGGCTAAACGGGTCGCGTTGTCACCGGCAGCAGCTGGAAAACACGTCTGTACTTGGTGTTGCCCATTTATTGATTTTTACCAACAGAAAAATGAAATGCTTTATAGTTTGCATTTATTCATATATGACCTGTATGGTAGCTTAATGAAACGATGTTAAATTACAGTGTGTGCAGCACGTATTGACCTTCTCCATTCTCCGAGGTATTTTGTTTAAACAAATACAGACCATGCCTGAGATTGGAGTGTATAGTGTAAACCTGGCTTACTGAGTGAGTTTAGTTTTACGCCGAACTCGGCAATATTCCAATTATCATGTCTACATGATCCCATCAAGGGTCGTGGATTGTCACTGAGCCAGGTATTCGGTGGTACATGACCATCTTTGTATCAACGTATGTTGCATGTTCTAGAAGGGATCTCGAGGCTGGGATTGGAGTGTATAGTGTAAACCTGGCTTAGTGAGTTTAGTTTTACGCCGAACTCGGCAATATTCCAGTTATATGGCGGAAATAATCGAGTCTGGACCAGACAATCCAGTGATCAATAGCATGAGAATCGATCTACACAATTGGGGACCGTGGACATGTGTCAACCAAGTCAGCGAGCCTGACCACGTGATCCCGTTAGTCGCCTCTTACGACAAACATAGACGCCTTTCACTGCAAGCATGGGTTACTGAAGGCCGATTCTACCCCGGACCTTCATGGGTCATATAACATGGTATTTTAAACAGCAATGTTCTAATAAATGTAAGCAATCATCGGTTCTCTATTCATACACCATGCCATTGCGTTCTAAGCAATGGAACTGGACCCCGTTCCTCATAACGATCGCAGGGCGAAGATGATAGAACTCCCTACACTTTAACAGACTCACTACTGCCATAGCCCTACGATCGCAGTGTTCTTTAGCCTTGGGGTTTCAGACAGTTAAGAACATGTGTTGTTGTCGATGAATAATTGTAAACAATGTCACTTATTCAATATTTTACGATGTCTGTGTGACGCAACACGCCTTGCCCAAGCAAGTATGCTGCAGTCAACAAACGTATATGATGTCCACATGCAACGTTATTCCACTTGTTAACAAACTCTTTCAGGGAGGTTTTATAAGGAATTGGATTGTATGGAAATATGATACATTACTTCTTTGAGAGGCATTAGAAGTTAGAGCAGTAAGGAAGGATATTTTGTTTCACTTTATATTGATGAACAACTTCTTTATCGCTGAGAGAGATGTTTCAGTGAAAGTTCTGACACTGTACAAGCAAGTGATGACTTGCTTCTCAGCTCTCAAAGCAATAAAGAAGTTGTTCATCGATCTATTGTTACCCTTCCATATGTTACAAGTCGAGCACATAATAAACACCAAAACACCTGTATACAATAATGCTTTATTTGACTGCAATCCCTATCTGACAAGTCACCACTGCTGACGGGACGTCCATAAACAAGTTTCTCTACACCATGGCTGAAGGAGCGACGAGTAAACATTGGACATATTGGCATCCATACTGTCAAAAATAGTCTTTCACAAACAGATATGAATGTCTCTGAATAAAGCATATGTTGCTTCTTAGTGATGAGAATTCTCAAGATATAACAGACTATATACAACTATGCATGGTATATTTGAAAATACATGTTTCATATTACTGAGGTTACTGACACTGTGACAGAATTGTTTTGAAATAGATTGCTTTGAATAGAATGACAGTAAAATTCTGATATAATATACATCATGCATAATGATTGAGTCTTGTACTGGACAGGTTACAGGTCAACACTACAACTGCATAGCGAAAAGGTGGGCTTTATGGAGAAAAAATTACAATCACTCATCAAAATATAAGGTTCTGCACGTTACATCCAAATACAACAACTATTCCTAATCTATGATAATGAGGTCACTTTAGAAATATTTTCTGACACGAAGAACATGTAGTGCAGTACAAAAATTTGAGGACCATCAAAATCACAATATCAACACCAACAGGTGTGTATGTTGGACGTATTGCTCTGAAATTCCCAAATTTACCATATAAGTTAACGTTTCACTTCTCAGTTACTGAGGCCACACTGTCTTGTACTTTTCAGTTAACATACCAATCAACAAAAAAGAAGCATTTCCAACCCCCAAACAAACGAAATTTAGGAACTTAATTGCTTACTCAAAAGTGGCTTCAGAAAATAGGACAATAATTCACAGAAAAAAACAGTATTTACATATAACTGACACAGCTTGCTGGTATTCTCTGACCACTGCAAATATTCCTAATACAGAAGTATTCATGTATTGATAGAAAAACATGTATCAGATTTAGCATTTTTAAACTTTCTGTCAATTTAAAAAGAAAACTGACATGTTTCTAATCATTTGAAAAATAATGAAATGGTTAACTGAACAAGCTTGATAAACATTTGAGACCATTAAAACAGTGTGGCCTAAATGGGTGAATCTGTAGTGTAAACATAACTTTCCAACTATGGGATTGTTCAAGGCTATGGAGAAACACACCAGGGTTAACTCTATGACAAACACATAACTCTGCAACCCTACCACCTTCAACAGTGCAATGAATACCAACACCCATCTACTTAGCCGTGTTCAGAAAGCCTACAATAGGAATGCACAGATGTGTGGTCAATCTACATTCACCATCCTTTAGTTGAGTAGTCGAACACTGGTCGATATCAGCAAACAAATAAATAGCCTATGGACTTAGAAAACACTTTAATATCTACCCATTATGGGATAGAATTTAGCCTGTAATTAACAACAAAAAATACAATAAAATAATCCAAAAGCATTTGAAGTCACAACCAAGCAGACTGAACATATAACAAACTAATACTAAAACAACCAATAAATAATATTAACAGACCCTGCAGCAGTACCTGGTCAGCTTGCTGTGGGTCCAGGGATCAAACTAAAGCTCAGTGAGTGCCACAGCTGATCCATAACCACTAACACCACTTAATCTGGACGATTCTAAGACCCTCTAGTGCTCTTGCTTGGACTCAAAACATTTCTCATAACAAATAATCTTGTTGTGTGACCAGTCTAAAATCAAGAAAGAAGCACGATAGTTGTGCATAATCTTTCATTATCAAACCCCCTGAACATTCCACAGCAAATATTTCACATTAGATTTATTTCATGTTAGATTTGTACTTAGATTAAATAAGAAAGGAAATATGATTTCAAAATGCTTAGTTAACAAGGTTTACCTTGAAACAACAACTTCATTTCCCTTTGGCAAAGTTCCAAAACAACTAAATTTACAGAACCCTTTGGTCAAGTTCATACTGGTCCAAATATTATACTGACATAACATTTGCCAAAATATATTCTTACAAGTAATAAAAAAATGATGAATTAATTTAATCGTTGCACATTTTTCCTTTGAAAAATTATTTCTATCATTTGAGAATATTTTAGGTGAAGAACAGATAATATGCAGTAACTAAGATGAAACACACAAACTATCCTGCAGTAGAGGTTGACCTATTAGGCTGTATTTCAGAAAAACACTGCATGAAGTCTTACTGATCAAGAAAAAGTGAAATTACCAAAATAAAGAAGTATGCTAACATGAACCACTGTGAACCAACTTAATACGAACTCTATTGAAAGTATAACAGTAAGACACTCTTTCTCCTCAGTGTTCATTGTACACACTTACTGCTTACAGTTAGATGAACCTAACATGACGGATCATATTCTAACACTTCCGTTTTGATTAAAGAACAAATCTGATAATAATGCAATACAACTGCACAGGTATATATCATCATGGGGGATGTTAAGACATGAAACTGGAATGAAATCATGTTTGGAACTGAACACAATAAAATAGCATATGATAATAACAGAAAGTATGATTAATGAAATATTTAACAAACCACGGGTCTAAATATTAGCTGATGGTCTTCATTTAGATATAATTTGGCTTTATATGTTGTTACAATATCCACTATAGCACTTAAGATGGAGAAGATACTGTTTACAGGGTTTTCAGAATACTGTACAACTCTACCACAATATCAAAAGAGAGGAAATCACATTATATACATCACATTGCACATACCATATAGATGTTTATAATCACAGTTTCGTTTCCTCATTCATGCCTCTCTCACCAGTAACAACCTCTAACAACGCAGTCCCTGTTATCTCTATACATACATGGTCAGTATCAGACCCAGATACTGGACATCTCCCACGTAACAAAAAATCTCAGGTTAATTTCAATCATAATTTGTACCAAATATTTTGAAGATATGTGCACCAATAAGATATGACTGCAAACTTATTCTCTTCATAAGTTGGTTCTGGGTTTATATAATACTCTGTCAAAAAGCTATCTGTGAAAACAACCCATTGGTCCTTGATCCATGAGAAGGAAGATCAAGTGGAATCCTGTTGGACAAAGTACAACAGAGCAATGTACAGGTTACCCTAATACCCCTGACCTAGTCTAAAGGGCAGACCAACAAACCTGAATATAACTGTAGGGTCAACTTGCAAAGGACAATTAGGGAGAAGGTCCTTGAATGAACAAGACTCCATTTTTCATGATTGGTGGATGACAGATCAATTCAGTCAATAGACCTGCATATATATCTAGACACAAATGGGTAATATGCAGCAATTCTACCCCATGACAGGTTACAGTGTTACTTTTCATCTCATACATACTCCAGCGATCTGTACTTCGTTAACAAGTTCTTTGAAATAATTCCATTTAGAAAGGGTTGCAATTTTAAGCCACAATCAAAGAAAACATAATAAAGGTGACTTCAAAAGTAAGATATTCGCTGACACTAATACATGTAATTGTGCGTCAGTCAAACAAAACTATACAGTCACTCAATAACATACAAGTCACCATGATCACATGGGAAGCATCACTGCTCAACTAAAACCAGACTTCAGAGACAATATAATGTGATAGCCAACTGTTTTATCTTTGCAAGTTGCCAGATGTCTTGCAAAATGAAAGGTGGTTGCTTAAATGCTTCATAATATGACAAAGTTCATTACCACCTAAATACTGCACTCCTACAGTGCTGAGCTGACAGTGGGGTGTGCTATAAATGACTCAGTGCAACCTATAACCATAGAGTTTACAGAATGAATTCCACTTAAACTAAGCCATTCTTATTGCCTCTGATGTACATGACCTTAATCGTACATGGCACTACTGAATACACAAGACTGAATAAAGAATATTGATGGATTACCTTAATGAATGAAGATAATACTGGTAAACAAACATCAGAATTCTGAGCGGACCAATTTAATATTCGGTTACCAATCTCATTAAAATCAGACATTTCAATCAGATGGCATACAACTCACTCTCTAAAGATCAGGGCCTAGATTTTTGATGCTCCCTTAGCACTAAGATACTCTTAAGTGCCTATCATTAACATTAATTTATGACCATCTGAGCTAAGAGAACTTCGAAAATCTAGGCCCAGGGTCTACTTGCACAAAGTGATCTTAGCGCTATGATGATAAAACTGCCATTCTCCAATATAGGCTCAAGAAATGGGGACCAAACATAGCCACTTTCACCTTCCATATCAGGTGACTATTTCTAGATATGGATCAGATGCTTCACTGGTTCAAACCAAGTAATTAGAATTTTAAACACTTACAAAGTTCACTGAATTTGGACAAATAGAGGAGGGTTTGTCAGATCTTAACAGAGGGTATGTGTCCAACTGAAGCAAAATATTTAACTCTAATGAGACTGATACTATAACAAACACATCCTAAACAAAACATCAGCAAAACAATGCCACATTTTTAAGTGCTGTTGTAATGCACACAAATGATGGTGTTAGCTCACACTTCCATAACTGACAGTTCCAAACTAAAAACAGGCTTGACACAAACTGTCAAATCTGAGTAGACACATACAAAAGATGTCATCCTGGCCTTGTCCGCTGAAGCAAGCTTATGATTACAAAATGTGTATTTCCCATACACTTCTGAAAGGTAAAGCTCTCTGCTTGCCTCCTTGTCCTGTTGCTTTGTTAAATATCAATTACAGACAGGTGGTGAGCTCGGTGATACTCTGATCTCAGTGTCTGTTGTTAGTGTACCAGTACTAATCCCTACCTACAAGCTATGGACTAATCATCAGCCTGTCTAAGAGGGAACATGAGAACTTTGGATGTCATAAAGGAGAGGATAGGCAGTGAGTCTATTATCCGTCCCGCCTCCTCTGAGAGATGCTCCTCTCGGCGCCGCTTTGTTGTGGTTGTCACCTTCATGTTCTTTAGGACATCTTCCAAGGGGGGCAAAGACTTCACTGATGACCGGGGTGCATCCAGGATCTCTGACTGGAACACTGAAACATACAGAGAACAACATTCAGAACTGTGACATGTCAATGAAAATGACAGTCATTTGTCCTATATGACAGAACTGATCACATGGGATGAACCCTTCTCGCTTCTTCTGAAACTGGTATGATACAGATTGCAACTTGAACATTTAGTACATTAATCATCTCAATGCCTGCTTTAGATTTTTTTAAAGGAAAATGGGAAAATTAGTTCATTATGACACAGTGAAACAGTTTTCAGAAGATGTTTCAACACTGACTAGTATTTCATGGCAATGGTTTCTTTAAATAGTTTATTTTTTTATTGCAATTGCTCCCACAATTAAATTTAAGCTTTTCTTATCATAGAGTAGAATTTTAATAGGCTATAACAGTCACAGTGCTGAAGACAGAACTGAGCCTTGACCCAATGCATTCTCTCCAATCTTTTCATAGACTCACTGAAGCCATTTCCTGCACCTGTTTCATCCTGTTTCTAGCGTAACCATGATAACTGGCAACAGAATTTCTCTTACACACCAATTTCCACTGTTTGGTCAGCATCATCTAGATGCATCTCAAGATCAAGCAGCAACTGAGTCGATGTGTTTATACATGGGACAATAGGGATTGATAGTATCCTGTACAAGACAGTACAAAGGGGAACTGACAAACACAAACATGCACCAGCATTAAGGAAGTCCACTGCATATACATGATTAAGAAACCCTTAATGACATGCACAAACAAGTAAGTACAGGACAAGGGGAAGTTAACTTTAAATAAAATAACCTATTAAAATACATAATAACCATCAAAATTTCAACCAAGGCACAACAGAAGCAAAACAAGTAAACCCGATATAAGAAATTGAAATAAAAACAGTTGTAAACTAACATGACAAACTTTCGGTCTTAAAACCAAAACACCATGAATATCAAGCAGATAGAATGTCAGTTCCGCCAAGTATAATCAACACTTCAGCAGGGTCTGATTCAATGACACTTAAGCAGGGTCTAATCATCTGACACTTCAGTGGGGTCTACTCATGTCTAATCCAGTGATACTTCAGTGGGGTCTAATCACGTGACACTTCAGTGTTGTCTACTTAAGTGACACTTCAGTGGGGTCTAATCAACTGACACTTCAATGGGGTCCAGTCAGATCTAACCAAGTGGCACCAAGGGGTCTTGTCAAGTGACACTTCCTTGCAGGGATGGGCTCTTGGTGTTATCCAACAAGAGATTGCCTTTCCATGGCAATTCACACTGAGCAAATGTGTGTGAATAATTCCTATACTACAGACATTACATTCATAGGACATTACTCCACATGCATTTTATGCGCAACAATATGTTTAGATGTACCTGACATCTGGTAGCTTGTGACTGTAGATTATTTTGATACAGTAGTGCCACATTGAAAGTAATGAGATTTAGGTATTTTCAGAGTCATTCATACCATATTCAATTCTAAGGAATAGGAATGAAATAATAATCAATCTGATATTGTCTTAATCCTGTGTAAGATGTTTTTACACTGCTTCAATAGTATATAAGGAAGGCCTCAAGTGCTAATGGTCATAGCTGTTAATGACATTGGTGGAACCCATGGGTACTGGCATATTGATGACAAAGCTGGGAACATAATCCAAGGTTCAAACCCAGACTTAATCCCTTACAATAAGATTCACAAACTCATGCAAACTCCAGACAAAAAACATGCAAACACAAAACTGATAAACCTGGAAACATAATTCAAGGTTCAGAGCCAGGCATAATAGTCACTATGAGATTCATATCAGACTAAAATTACCTAATTGTATCCATTAACAAGAAAGAAATAACATGCAAACACAGAAAAATGACATACAATGTTTTGTAAGAAGAGGTTTGCTATTTTTGAGCAGATAAATAAAAAGGATGGACTCTGAATAAGACATGGTGAATGGTGACAGCAGAAACAACACAGTCCTCTACAAAAGGTGTAACAAGGGTTATGTAGAGCACAGTTGAATTATCTTACCCCAGTCCCATTCATCTTGAAGGCAGGGTGGGAGAAAGCAGGTAGATAGTGTTAGAACATGGTTAGTCATCGGGGAGGTAGTTTGTGGTTATGCAAGGAAGAGATGGTATTGGGTTGTCATGGATGAGTTAGCATGTGGTTAGTCATGGATAAATGGCACATGGTTAGTAAAGAAAGTGCTTGCAACAGCTGTGCACACCAGCTGCACACAACACTATTTCAATGGTGTCATACATGTGCAGTGTCTAAAACTTAAGAATAAATTTCAAAGGTTCTTGACATATTCTCAGTGATGCAGTGGTAAACCTAAAGACGTGTAGGTGATTGCTGTGTATATTAAATATAGTAAACTAATCATTATATGCAGCCAAATCACTGAGCATAGTATAAACTCCTGTTTTCTCTGTTTTATGGACAATTAGTTATTACTTATAATTCAAGCATACCTATTTAAAAAGTAATTTGTGAAAAACGTTCTCTTAAAAGTCAATTGTTTACTTTCATTATTCATTCAAAGATCAAAGGCACCGACAGTACTTTATCAGAGGATAATATGCTGTTTTTGCGTTGCATCACAATGCCTTGGCGTCACTGCACCATTCTAGTCTGCCCCCTCGTAATCGAACATTTTGGCATTATGTCACAATGAAACCGACGTCACGGCGCATGTCAGATGCCATTGCCTCGTACAGCCTCCTACAGTAAGCTACTCCATTGCATCCCATTTCCTGGTTTGCAGTTGGGTCATCCAGGTAACATCATTGGTGAAATCATGTTTATGATTGACATGATTGCAGTATGATAAGAAGCAATATAAACGGAAATAGCTACTTAACAAAATTAAGTGCTCCTACTGTTACATCGCATTGCATCAATGTGACGACAAACCACAGTATCCAAACTCTTTGATATTTTATTTACATGAAAATGCTATCTGTCGTGATGTTCAATATTCTTCCAATGGCAAAATTATCTTTAATTTGTCAATTTCAATGTCAACTGTCATGTAATTTATATTATCTGAATGTAAAGAGCAAAACTGGTAGCTTTTCAATTATCATGCCCCCTTGAACCAACTAAAACAAACAAAATATTTCTCTGGGTAACTAGTCTAGAAATGCATTCCCAAAGACATACACTCAAAAATATATATGCCACCACATTTCTGGTTGGCATATAATGACTGACTGCACACTCCAGACTGATAACAAAGTTATCACATGTTGAGGAGCTCACAAACATGGACATAAACATGATATGGGAGGTAACTCACCAGTGTTCTTGTTCACATTCTCTGTCTCTTGCACTGACAGAAAATCCAAATCTAGCGTCTTTGCTGAAACGTAACAACAGAAACACACATTTACTTTTCACATTAAACAAGCCTTGCCAATTGAAACCTATGCATTTCAAATTAATGGAAGACATATAGAAATGTAATTTTCTGAATAAAATTGATATTTTATACTTATCCTGACTCTTGCTTAATTGCTTACTCTCCTCTTCCTGGCGAAGGTAGTCGAACACCTGAAATCCCTTGAAGTTCCCTTCTAATAGAAGCGGACATAAAATTACACTCACCCAAGTATTACCTCCCTTTTCCTGCGCACATGGTGAGCTGACCGCCATGCTACTTCACTCTCTCCTGTAATCGCCTGACACGAAAATGCGAGAATTCAGCGTGCCTGTGAGAGGCGGCTGGGGGGGCTTTCGCCATGAGTCAGGATAAGTATAAAATATCAATTTTATTCAATAAATTACATATTTTTCCTTATCCTGACTCATGCTTAATTGCTTACAGAATCCGACAGAAACGGCGGTGGGTCAAGCCACGCTAGATTCTGCCGTCAGGTGTAAATTTCATCCAATAATTTCCCCCCTAATGGGAACTTGTAACGATAATTCAGTCTTATTCTTCTCATATTCGTTGTAGATTTTGTGGGGAGTCACATCCAGTCGAAAAAAGGTTTTGGTGACTGGTATGTGATGACACTAATATAGCTAGTGTCTTGTTAGTTTCCGATGCAACTAAATATCACAATATAACAATCGAAACTAGTTGCAACCTTTCTCCATGTTCAAATATCTTCATAATGAATATAAGGTTATAATCAATTATGCTAGTCTGTTCATGATGTGTGCATAAAAGTACCACCAAAATACTCCGCAGAGCGTCTGGCTTCCACAAGTCATGTGATAAATAGGGTGAGTTAAGTCAGCGTCGTCAGGGAACTGTTAGTTGCTGAGCAATGACAAGTGGTCCAATCTGATGAATGCCATTGACGTCCTCCGTGGCTATGTCTCACAGATAGTGGTTGGCGAATACTGTATCTGACTTCCAAAAACAGCCTTCCATAATAGTAGATAGCGAGCAATTACCATGTAGCACTAATGTAGAGGCTAGAGCTCTGACTTCATGTGGGTTAGAGGCTCGTGGAGGGTCTAATCCTGCTGCTTTACATGCTCTGAGTATAACAGCTCTGATACAGACAGAGGTAGTGTTGCAGGATACTTCCATGGGTGTCACAGTAGATATAGGGATAAACAGGCGCTTGAACCGTTGTCTTCTAGACTTGGTACGTGCAATGTATATTTTCAGTGCTCTAACTGGACATAATGATAACTCTTGTGTATCATACCGTCCTAAGATTGAGGACAAAGCCGGTATATGGAACTGTCTATCCATTTGACCTGGCAATTGATTCTTTGCTGTGAAATCCCACCTTAAAACTATATGAGCTGTTTCCCGGTGACTTGTGTCAAGGCTCGTTCAATTAAAGTCTAGAGCATGAATTTCTGATATTCTTGCGGCTGTAGCCAAGGCAAGTAAAAATAGCGTCTTTTGAGTCAACATTTCAACTGAAGTTCGATCAAGTGGTTCATATGCATCACTTGTGAGATGTTCGAGTACAATATTTAGATCTAGATATTTAGATTTAGTTTGTTTATGTAAAATGCTACTGTTGAGTTGTGTGTCCGTGTGTATCATTAATAACTTGTTTCTCAATGCTGTCGACCAGTGGTGGATGGCATGAATGACCGCTTTCATTTCCAGCTGGTTGATGTGAAGAGCCTGTTCCTCTTTGTTCCAGATTCCTGCTGCTACCTTGATTTCCAGATGAGCTCCCCATCCTTGTAGAGATACGTCTACGTAAAGGTGGTTGTTGAATAACGGTTTTAACATATAGGTTTCTGTGCAGACATTCGATCAGCGAGTCCACCACATCAGAAATGGCTTCAGACTGTCTGGAAGCCTAATCTGTCCTCTGTTGTTGAGATGACAATTCAAGAATCGTTGTAAGGGACGCAACTGCAGTCTTCCTCTTCTAGTCATATCGTGCGCTGACGTGAGGAGGCCTAGTAGACACTGCCATTGTCGAAGTATTAGTGAGAGAGAGAGTAGAGCTTGCGTTATCATTTCTTGAATCTTGACCCACTGGTCCTCCGGAACTACAATCTGATTCAACATAGTGATGAAACGAATCCTGAGGAATTTGATATCTTGTTGAGGTTCCAATTCCGACTTTAGGTGATTTAGTAGCCTGTGTTAGTCGCCTGATCATGAAGTCTAATTGTAGTCAGAGTTGACTTTTTGCGCTTGTATCCTGTCGTCCAGATAAAAAGCACTGCGTAGCCCCCTGAGGTGTAGATAATTGACGATGGGCTTGGTTATCCATGTAAATAGCCATGGGCCTGAAGATATTCCAAACCGTAGGACTGTCCGTTGATAATGTTGGCCATTGAAAAGGAAACATAAATATTTTCTCGATTCTCAATGTATCGGGATATGCAGGTACACATCTTGTAGATCTATGCTGTCGATGGATTTTATCTTCATAACTTACCTTGAATCTTGAGTAACCGATCTTGCTACCCCTTCAATCCTTCCATCCAATACCATAGGTGCAGACCATGGGGCTTGATACAAGGGCTTTGTGAAGTTTTCACTCCATTAGGTGACGGACAGGAGCCCCTGCCTATGAAGTAGATTAATTCCCGCAGTGGTAGAAGGTAGATGATCAGACATAAACTCCTGATCCTTCTTTGTAACGAGTGCCGACAGGATCATCCTCTCTTCCTCATTTACTGGATTGCTAAACGATGAGAGTCTCGTTGATGGCTCTAGATCAAGCTAATCCAAAAAAGGTTTGCCTCGTAGTAGTGTCCAGTTGCGCCAGTCTTCCACCTTGTAAAATCTACTACGAGCTGGGTTGATGACTTTATAGCCTGTCGACCTCAGGCGTTCATATTATGAAAATGGAAACAATGTGCGTTAAAATGCATCACATGTTGCTGTTGAAACTTGGCTGCTGACTTGAATGCTGCAGACAAAGTCTCAGGTATTGTAGATGCAGGAGGTATCGGCAGAAATGTGAACGTATCAGTGTCGTCATTCTTCATCTTGTATGTGTTGAGCTCATTGGTATCCTTAGTTGGGGAAGCCAGGTTTAAACTGTCTGTGATCCATGATGTGATTTCCGAAAATAAGACTTCCTCCGGTGATAATTCACGCTGATGTCTAACTTCATTCTTCCTAGAGAAAGACGAATTCATAGATCGCCGACGATCCTGACTGCGTGAGTCTAAGTCCGAAGGGGAGGATGACTGCATATGTAGGGGAGACTGAAGGAGACCTTCTCCGCTGATGAGTCCATCCACGAGTGCACACACGCAAGCACGTGTGAGTGCACTCACTCGGTGTGGGTACATCCTTGTCTGTGCTGCGATCTGATGATCGGGACCTGGATCTTCTGAAGTGTGTGCGTGCAAGTACCTCCTCTTCATCCTCAGACGTGAGTGCCGGTCTAGATGAATGCTCTCACTGATTTGCAGTCAACATTGTTGACGAGTGCAGTCATCTTTCCTCTTCCAATCTTCGTTCCATGAGGTTCATCATCTGCGATGTAAATTGTTGCATGAAGACGCCTGCGTCAAATGCATGCGGTGTGTGCTTTGTCTACTGTGTTGAAGAGTTGTCTACGATGCCCGTGAATGCAGTCGACATCTGCGATGCATGTTGTAGATGAGATGTGTTCTGAGGTGTTAAAGATGCCGCCGGTGTCGATCTAGTTGCCGATGTCCGATGCATGGTGTCTTCACTCCGTATCATTAACGGAGACTTGTCAAAATACTGACGTTCTTCTAAGGGGACTATCTCCACCCGAATGACTTCTTTATCAGCAAGGGATGATTCTGTGATGATCTTGCAGATGACGACTTCGACGTAATATGCACTGAAAACTAAATCTCAGTTGACGAAATACGTGTTAGAAATAGACACAATAAATACCAAATTGTATAAATAATAACAAATATATCCAAGCCAAAAACCGTATACAGCACAAATTTAGTTACAAAAACTAAAAAAAATGAAAGACTTATCGACGTGTATGGGACCCCAGGTGTGTCTAGCCGCCCTCATCGGGCGATAGGGAGACAGTGAAGTAGCATGGCGGTCAGCTGATCATGTGCGTGGGAAAAGGGAGGTAATACTTTGGCAAGTGTGATTTTACGTCCGCTTCTTTTAGAAGAGAACTTCAAGGTTTTTCAGGTATTCCATTACCTTCGCCAGGAAGAGGAGAGTAAGCAATTAAGCATGAGTCAGGATAAGGAAAAATAATACCAATCATCCCTTAACTTCAAAGACCATTTAGCATGCAAAGCATAATAAAAGAAAATTTAAGGAATGAAAATCTTGTTCATATCAATAGATTAGTAAACATTTGTGAGAGTGGAAACGAAAGGTGCAAGGTTGTGTAAGCAGACAGGACTTTGGACAAAACAAAGAAAAGACGAGACATTTTGTACTGATATAGGCAAAAAACACAAACATGCAAAGCCCTTTAAGAATCACAATGCTTTTCAGTGAATGTTAAAGTTGGTAGGATGATTTATTTACAATTTCCACTTTCCCATGAGTAACAATTATCTGGAAAAACTATATTTTCTTCAGAATCCAGATGGGTGGAATAAATTTTAAATGATGTGTTCAGGTGATATTTATCCCTTGTTATTTAGTCGCATGTTCCAGTAATACTGACTTTGCATCACAACATCAAGATATTACAAAATTCAGAGATTATACCAACTATTTCAAGTTTCTGACATTAATAACCATAGCTCCTGATAATTTTTCAAGCAACTGGGTATTTACTCCCATATCTGTTTATGCATGAGTAATTACATTTTTAAGGAGCAACCAGCATTTTGTACACTCCCACTAATTAAAAGAATAGAGTACTTTTACAAAGAGTTTCTTATTGGGTACTTGATTATTCTAAATATATAAATATAAATGTATCTCAATAGGCTAAACATTTTTAGTAATTGTCACATTGCCAAATATTTGGCAGCCATTTCTAAATACTCAATCTGGAAGTCATGTGACTATTAGAGTAAAACCCGGACAGTGGCTACGGCCATAATAGTATATGTATACACAGGCATCGCCTACCATTTGCTTATGCTGTTGTGAAGTTTGGGTGCCACAACGTATCATACGCAAGCCAATTTAGTTAATTGAGTAATGTAAGTAAGGTATCAAAAACCCATTGGGTTTTAAGTGATTGTTATGCGTTTCTTGTAGTCCCAGTTTTGTAATTAATTGAGTAAATGTGATATTTATAAAGTATAATAAGCAAATACGGCATGTACTGACCTGGAGCTATGAAGAAATACACTGTATCACAAATAGCCTCAATATGACACATTTTACATCATGCAGCATGATGCTTGTGAAAGATCCACCTTGCTTAACAACATCTCATATCTCGTATCTATATATATATACTCATATATACTTCATGCATTATAAAGAAACAAATCACCCAAGCCATTTCTAACAGTGCTTCCCAATCCAATAAAATAACTAAAATTGTGTGACATGCATTAATTTATTGACAATCTTGTAACTAAAGAAACAACTTCGAAATGTCTTCAGTGACTAGTTTGCTTTTAAGTATGGGAAAGGACAGCAAATTTCTGACTCAGTACCATTATATATACAGACAACAATAAGTTTTTTACTAAAATCTTCGGTAACATTATGTGGATGGTGTCGAGACATATTTTTGGACACCAAACTGCAATAATGTGTTCTGGTGTGTTATGCCAATATTTAAAACCCAGTAAATTGTTTGGACCAATCATGGCACAGGATCCCCTGGCAAAAGCCAATCTGTAAAAATGTGAGCCTGAACCAAACAATTATGTGATTTATTTGAGAAACAATCCACATTGCCAGGGTTGACTTCCATTCAACTGACCATGCTAAGTTGCTTCTAATGACAAGCACAGCTTTAGAGGGACCATTTATGACTTTAGTTTCACACTGCTCTCCGCAAAATACTAGCTATATAGCAGTGTAGGAAAGATAGCCCATCCCAACGTCCTAGACGGGAGAATTCTGTGGAGGACAGGTTAAAAAGATCTAATCCGTCCTCATGTCAGGTCAGTTTTAGCAAACCAATGAGATAGATAGATAGATAGATAGATAGATAGATAGATAGATAGATAGATAGATAGATAGATAGATAGATAGATAGATAGATAGATAGATGTCAAAGGATACTAGAATCAAACAGATAAAATAAACGAAATCAATGAGATATGTTTGCAATAACATCGGAGTAACCAGATGATTCATCTAAGTGAGACTTAATAAATCCGTCTAAGTTCTGTGTGTGCATATTAAATGATAGCTTAAAATAAAACAAACCAGTTTCCAGTCTTGAAATGGTGTTCTGTTTATATCTGGAGGACAGGGTAGATTTTGGTTAAAAAAAAGACCAGCCAGTCCTGTAGACAGGCTAGATTTTATTTTTCTTTCCTACACTGTATATAGCGTCAACCTGTAAATGACCGAGTCTAGCCCAAACGATCCAGTGATCAACAGCATCAGCATCGATCTGCACAACCAATATTGTGTCAGGCCAGTATTCTAACCTTCACAGGTAGGACCAAGAATCCCTACTGGCAGCGATGCCTGTAACGAGGTGATAAATATTTATACCTGTAACCCATTTGTGAATCCCATGTTAGTCCTATGGAAACATTTAAGGGCCTTTTATGTAACAACATCCAGAACTGATGTATGTGTTGTATACGGATAATACTGTATGGTGTACATTGGGATAATACTTCATGACAGTCAGCATGTTCAGCGTGAGGGATTGATGGTCCAAATATCATAAAAATGGGCTACCCATTTGCATGGCTGAACTGTTTTAATGATTACAAAATGCTACACCTTATATGAATAAAAACTAAAAAACAATAAAGACTGTATCCACTTTGATGAAAAAGTATGGACTGACAAGGACAAATTAAATAAGAACACATAAATATGACTTATCTGATTATTATAACTACAATTCATGTTTTGAAAGTCCATATCTGATCACTCAGTTCACTAAATTTCGATTCACACAAGAAAATCCCATTCAGAGTGAGTTAGGTTTTACATCACTTTTAGCAAAAAAAACTTTCTGTATTTAATTTGCTGCAGTTCAAGTTGAGTCCTGCATCCTATGGACTTACAAAGATCTAAATATATTTCAGGCCCTGTTGTAATGAGTGAAAACTATTTCTAAAACATTCATGTTTCACTGAGTGAGCACAGATTTTATCAGCATGACTAACTACATGTATATCATTGTGTTTACTAGTCAAAGGACATCAATCCATTTTGATCTAAGCTACAGGTGTGACACATAAAAGCATAAAACGCTTCCATTGTTGAATTTCCAAATCATCAATTCCATAAACAAAGCAGTTTGTGTAAGCTTGTACACATGACATGTTACACTGCTTAACAATCAGCATTATGAAAAGGGCAATATATGAGAATATATTTCCTGGTACGTATACCAGTATATTCCCAATTGGAAACAGAAAACTGGTATATATCTAAAGTGAAACATTATATCAGTATATATCCAAGGTGAAACAGTATACTGGTATATTCCCAAAAGGAAATACAGTCATCCCTCGCCATAACGTGAGTCTTGGGGTCCATGGATGACTGTAGTAAGTATTAATCAAGTTAATGTCCCCGAAGCCAGACAACATTTGGTTATGTAGCTACTCATGCAGAAGGATAGGAGAGGTTGTTAAAAGAACCCAAAACTGCAGACTTTTCAATGTCATTCTTCTGGACTATCTGACCGAAAGTTCTTAAAGCCATATTTGAGACCCTTTCATGTTCTGACATGTACACATCAATGTCATGCATTCAGCAAAACACTGGTGAATGATTAATGAATGTGAAGAACAATACTTCAGAGAAATCTGCTTTGCTTTAGCCACACCACAGTGGTCTAGAAAGTCAATCTGGAACAGATAAACCAGAGTGATGATCCATGAGAATCACCATCTTTACTGTCACCCATGAAATCTTTATTCAAACTCAAAGGTAACCGTCACTCATTCACTTTTGTCAGCCCAATCAAAAATAAAATATGTCAGAGATTTATTCTGCTCTGAAATCCACATGGATGATAACTGAATAAATCATGTCACTTCAGATAGCTTCATCTTTTCTATCACCATTAATTAAAAATATTTCCTTTAGTCTCTCATGAACCTGCTTCTTTAAAAAGTGGTGTATGTTGAGGTGACAGATACTGTTATAGTCACAGTGACTGACTTTTACCAGACTAGAGGATAAAGCAATATGCCATCTATGAACCGTAAAAGCTGAAAACTTGTTTTTCTTACACAATCAAACATCCAGATGGTATCACAATCACAGAGCCACTTCATTTCATATCACTAACTTGAAAACCAGTGAGACCCCAGATTTCACTGAACACAAATGAAAAGACCAGACTTGGGACTACGTTTATCTGTCTCCTGTTAATACGTAGATGAATCTCACAGTCATCGTTTATATAAATTACAATTTATACACTTACATCATGTTGAATTAGAGGCTGGTAGCCGGTCACTGACTCTTGTCATAATGTGACGGAACTAATCAACATAACAATACATTAAATATACTTTACTTCACAACACAGGACTTTCCATTCCATACAAATTCATAACATTCAATCACATAGAAATGTTCCAAGTCTCAAATATGGATTTTAAGTTCTCTCCAAGACTGTTCAGAATAAAAACATGAAAAGTGATACATTTCAGTTGCAGATGTTAATGGAAGCACTGGCAATATATAAGATGGGAAATGTAAAGATGGTGATGTTTGGATAGTGTCAAGGCAAACGTACACATGCTACTGTTTATTGGTTGGACTGGGTTCTCGCCATTAACTGCTTTCATCTTGGACTTTTCTTCTGCTGTAAATATCAGGAAAGAAAAAAATGTTTGTTTTAGTATAAGGGGGCAGTTGACCCATTTTTGTTATGTGTAACCATGGTAACTGCTGATATCGATGATGCATGTTTGCATGCTTCACTCAACAAATATGTCACAGCATGTATACTCAGAACTTCAAACCACAAAAACAAACAAGGCTGAACTTGATAATCATCAAAATGCACAGGTAAATCCAACTTTTCACAATAGAGCATACACAAAGGATTGGTAAACTAAAAGGTGACACTCACTGAGCAGGTGAAGTGGATGCTTCAGCCAGTTCATGCATCAATCATAATACATTTCAAGTAATGTCAGTACAAAGAACACTATATCAACAAAGTTCATGCTTTAAAAAGACATTGCTGGTCTTACTTCAACTGTTCAGAACAACTCCCTCTTATAATATGAATAACCTGCTGTGTCCACAAATATCAAAATGCCCCAAACATAAGTCCAAACTAACAAAAGATAAAGAAATCAAAATTAGCTGTGCATGCTACTTGTAGCCAAAACCGATTCCTCATGAGGATGAGAAAAGATAAGCCTACCTGTCAGCGGGTTTGTAAGTCCGCTATTATCCCAGTCAAACTCTACAGGAGGAAGCTCCTGCAAACAGGGGAAGTAACAACTCATGTTAACTCAGAACATACCACAGTAAGTATTTTTAATTCTGGTGAAGATTTTTGCATTGATGTATATTTTAATATCCTCAGAAAGAAAAAAACTAGTCTATTCGTAGCACTGTTTAGTATCTCCTTTCAAAAATCAAGACCATTCCCCAAAACAAAAACAAAACTTAAAAAACATATACTTTTGTCATTGAACAGTTAAACAAAGACCTAACATTATCTATATATATATATATATGCAAAAACTTCCAGAAATACTAATAAGCATGATATATATAGGCCTAAGATATATCCAGTGTGGATATAGAGAGAGTCATTTATTTGTCAATATGTTGTTAGTGTCCAAGGGAGGGAAAATAGATGGAAAGACAAACAAATCATAGAGTTCATAAACATTTTTATACCAACACAAAATGACACAAGTCCTTTTTCTTGGGAAACTCTTAACAAGTCACACTTCACCAATGAAAAAATCTCAAAACAAACTTTTTAAATGAAAAACAGAGTCACCTCCCTTCCTCTAAGGCTGTTCTTACATGTCTACTCATATGGTTGAAATATAACTACTGACAAGATCTAGCACATGTTTCTGTTTAAGCAGCCTGTATTTTGTTTACCTCCATGCATTATAAGCTCAAATGATGCAATAATGGCTTTCCACTTCAATTCATGCTATCATTACCAATACAATTACGAAACAAATCCCCGTAATATGAACTGAATTCAGATTCGATTTGAAAAAAAAACATGAAAATAGAACCCCAGTTCACTCCACAATAAGAGATGATGTCAAGTAACTTAAACCATAATCCAGAACTCAGTGAGGGACATAAATGTATGACATTTTACCTATTGTTGTTGACTGAGTGCAGACAACCAATCTTATGTTTAAATACTATAAACCTACTTGAAACTCATTAACTATTACTTCATTAAATATCATACATATTTCATCGCCTTCTTCTTTCATAATAAACAACTTATCAAAGTAACCTTCTAAACACAGGCACTATACAAGCAACAAACAACTACATCTACCTATCACCAGATCCTTTGAATTCAAATAAGGTCAACATACTCAGTCCTTTTTGGGGATCAAACACAAAAAGGTATACAGCATTGATGCAAATTCTACAAATTTTCAACAATGGGCTTCAGTTTTAATTTGTGAACTGTGACATGGAACAAGTGTTAACAACTGACAAGAGAGTGGAGATTAATAAGAGAAAGACACCACATGAAGCACCTATACCATGTACACACAGATGCGGAAAAGTTCGTTATCTCACCTGGGCTCCCCCAGCACTGTCGTCAACCTTGTCAGGATCAACCAGAGTAGGGTTCAGCTTGGGCTGCAGCGGTTTTGCATCAACTGGGCCTCGGATTGGCTCAAGTAAACCAATATTGGATGCAAATATTGGCACAGATTGTTTTTTGTGACCAATGAGCTGAAAACAGAAAATGCTTTACATGACCTTTCTTCCCATTGCATTTTGAACTACCACCAGTTACTCATTTAAGCATGGAGAGGGGAAGATCATTAACATGCACTTGTATTACTTGATATAAATGCTAATGCAGACATCACAGATCTTTTCAGCAGTAGATTTGTTCCTATGGGCTCATGTAAGACATAGGCATTAATGGAAAAACATTTTTGACAAGCATTAACAGGATGTCTACAGATGTTTTGTGATACTACTAATATCATGCTTAATACAAAAGAACACATCAACATGATCAAGGTGTTAAACAAAGTCTCACAATATTTTGTGTGTCAATACGCAGAGTTTTAAACATGTGCTTGTTAGCAGTTGAGGATGTCCACTGGTAGACAAGGGCACTTGTTTTGTCCAGATCACGGAGGGAATGCCACACCACACCAGGCCCTCTTGCTTTCCTAAAATGAAGCAAATCACATAATCAATTGGGGGGTGTTGTTAGACTATTTGCAAATCATCATGAGTATACCATACACTATAAAGTGCATAACAGTCAAGCAATGTTGTGTTGAACTCTTATAACTAGATCCTGGTAAAATCCTTCATAATTTATCATTATTCAAACTCTGTTAACTCAATATGGAGGTGACAATATTTCAGATATCTTGATATAACTTTATGGTCCCAAGAAGCAAAATTACCCTTCTAACTCGCTATTTGCCAAGAAACTCAACATTGACTGTCATGGTCAAGTATGGTTGGAGTTTATTTAATTAGGATAAATCAAGAAGGAATTTATCAGGAAGTACTCACTGATTATAGTTTCAAATCAAAACATACTGGGAATCAAATGAGGGTTTTGTGTAATGACCATGATGACTTGGTTAGCATGTGATTGTCAAGTTTGTTGTGACTGTGGGCCCATAAAATGACATCAAATAGTTTCCTTGCCATAATGATATATTATGATATGCCCTTGTCAGTTGTCTAGTAGTTCAGATATTTCAGTATTTTTTTTGGTCCCATGAATGTCGAGATAATGTTGCTCGACTGTATATCCCGTTCTATTACAATATGCACCTGGAACCCATTCATCATTGTATGAGTGGCATTATCCCAAACACATCTGTTACTAAAGGTAACTATAATCAAGCAAAGACAGAATCCCGCTCACTGTGCTTTTTACTGGACACATTTTTATGCACGAAATTCAAATTGAAGATACAATAGAGAAGGAGTGCATCTGAAAGGGTGATTAAAGCCACTTTCAGCAAAATTCCACAATAATTAAATCCTGAAATAGGTTCAACAAAGCCTGTCCGTATGGGAGAGAGTATAACCCAGACTGTCATTCTCAATGTGTTCTGTGAGCGAGTGAGTGAGTATGTGGGTGAGTGAGTGAGTCTAGTTTCAAGCTGCACTTTAACCACTAGACTAGTCCATCGCTCAATATGCTAGAAGTGTGATGTACTAGACTGAATAATCAACAGACTTTGATGACAAAGGAGAGGACTGATCTAAGTACAATATTTTCCTTTCAAAACAAATCTATACTTAGAGTGAGTGAGTTTAGTTTTACGCCACACGTAGCAATATTCCAGCTATATGGTGGCGGTCTGTAAATAATCGAGTCTGGACCAGACAATCCAGTCACCAACAACATGAGCATCAATCTGCGCAACTGGGAACCGATGACGTGTCAACCAAATCAGCAAGCCTGACCACCAGATCCTGTTACTCGCCTCTTACAACAAGTATAGTCGCCTTCTAAAAGTTCTATGACAAGCATGGGTTGCTGAATGCCTTTTCTACCCCAGGACCTTCACTGGTCCTATAATATACAAACAAGGTGACATAATCCGCCACCGCAACTTATCAGAACAAACTTAAAAAGTAATGAAAGTGAAGGTCGTAATTTCAAAGCTTGCTATGACCTTGAAAGAAATTACACAAAGATCATCAAAACCGACTGGACCTTGCATCTTCCCTTGAAGAAAAAAATTCAGTGACAAGTTCTTGGGAGTATCTTGCTGACAAGCCAAACATGCAGGTGAACATTCTGAAATCTTCAAAGTGTTGCAGTGACCTTGAAAATTACGTGAAGGTCACCAAAATCAACTGGGCCCTGCGCCTTCAATAGATAAAGCCTGGTGCTGAATATGAAGAAAATCCAGTGAACGGTTCTTAATACTAAATCCCCTGCTTTGCGCTAAACGTGTGGCAGGGAATAACAATGCAGCACTCATGGACAGAATAAATAACATCTCATATATTCTCGACAGCAATTTGATTCAACTGACATAAAGATAGAAGTGGATCTGTCGTACCCTGTAGTGGTTTTGGATATGTGCATGGAGACTGTTCCCTTGTCTGGTCTAGCTGAGATAAGAACCTCCAGCTGAGATGGGCAATTCTCCATCCCTTCAGAGTCTGAGGACGGGAAGCACGAGGACAAGATGTGATCTAGCTTCTCTGAAGACACCTGTAATTATAGGGATACATGAAACTTCCTGCCCATTAAGATCATCATATCCATAACTGAACATATTCCAAAAAACCTGCAAATAAAAACTGACTATTAACTGCTCAAGTAGTCACAATGACGTCAATATCTTGCAGTTAATGATAATCGCATTGCCACATTTTAAAGGTAAAATTATAAAACGTTTAAAGGCATAGAATGAGTAAATAGTAACATTTCGAATAGTTAACATAAATACACATACAGATATACACAAAAGCTATGTATTTGTATATTTTCTTTCAAAGTTTACTAACTACAAAAACAATAAACCAACGTTCTACCTTGGAATGTGAAGCTGAGGCAGTTGTACCAGGAACAGGCAGTTTAGTTGGAATCTGTGCTGTCTGGATTGGTTTGCAATCCTCAAAGTTCGCCCAATCACCATCATCATCGGCAGTGTCTTTATCACTGACTGAGGTAAAACCACCAAATTCTTCCGTCGCCTCCTCCTCTGTGTTAAAGTCACCAAAGTCTTCATCCCCCGTTGGTTTGAGTTCTGTTTCAGTAGGCTCATCAGAAGTAGATTGGAAATTAGCCCAATTGTCACCATCACCAGCAGCTTCAGAGAACTCACCAAACGCATTCCACTCATCCTCGTCTGCCACAAAACTTTCAGAATCCTCCACCTGAGTATCACGAGGTACCAAAGCATCATCAGCACAAACATTTTCTCCTTTTGACTCATTGTGTTCCTTTGAATCAATATCACTTTCTGTCCTTTGATCTGACACATCACAACATTCTACCTGGGATTGTTCTGAATCTGTCTGAAGGTGGAAAGTGCCACATGTTTCATCCTTTTCAAGACAAATTCCAGTTATGTTCTCTGGAATTTCTGCATCAATATCCACATCCAACTGATCTGGTTCATCCAAATCAACACTTCCTGTATTTGTGGAGTCTTTCAAAGCTTCTTCAATGGCTTCCAAACATGCATCTTCTTCTTGTACTTCTGAGATTGCACTATTGGTCCCATTGACACAGTCTTCATCTACCTGATTTTGCTCAATCTGAGCTCCCTGATCCTGAATCATACTTCCATCCTGGTCCTGCAGACCATCATCTGCTGAGTCAAAGTCACCCCAGTCATCCTCATCGTCAATCTGACCAGAACTCTCCACATGGCCAAAGGAAACATCCTGACTAGACTTTTCATTCTGTTCAGAGAGAGCTTGAGAATCATCTCGACTGTCCAGAGGGGAGATCTGTTGGTCAGTGGACGAGTAGGACACTGTTTGATCATCTTTGTTGTGTACAGTGTCCTCCTCCTCTACCTTGGTATGACTAAGACATGAGTTTTCTTCCTTACTACCTTCACTAACACAGTCATCCGTGGCGGAACATGTATCCAACCCTAGACTAGTCCTTGTTTCATCTGCTATCACATTTGAATCTACTGCAGTTCTTGGTTCATAAAATTCACAAACAGGTGAATCTGTGGATTCTGTTTTGTCTCTAGGCAAATCAGGGAATGTGTCATCGTTGTCAGATTCACAGCTTTTATCACAGAACTCAGCTGTATCTTCTGATTTGGGTACAGGCGAGATGTCAGTGCTGAACATCCCTGAATCTGTTGTTGAGTCTCGTGAAACTTTAACTGATGTGGGTACTGTATCTTTATCATCACAGGTGGGAGATCTGGAATCACAGCTGCCATTGTCAGGAGAGGTTTCACTCTGTATATTGAGAGAGTCTTTTGATTGTAAGTCCTTCACATCATGATTACTTATTGTTAATGGTCCATTTTCACAAGATGGTTGAATGGGTAACTTCTCAATGTGGGGTTTCTTGGAGGTAACATCAATTTCTGGACTATCATTATATTGCTCAAAATCTGCAAATTCAGATTCTTCTTCAGTTCCATTAACTAAGGTATTTCTAGAATTGACCGCTTGTTCATGGAAACCATTTGCATTTTCATTTGTATTTGTACTTCTTTGTTGCTCAGATAGAGGATTATTATTTTTCATATTTTCCTTTGCTACAGCAGGGGAGCCTGAATGGTCAGCTTCAAATGGAGGTAGTTCCAGGGGGTCTGGAGAAGACTCGTGACTATCTCCAGCCCCTGTGAAGTTGCCAAAGTCATCATCCTCATCATCATATCCAAAGGAATGGTCATCAAATGGTGGCGGTGAGGCCGAGACCATTGGAATGAAGTTTGACATTTTGCAATATTTCAGTCACCCGTTTTATGTCATGCCATAATTCTGAAATAAAGAATGATATCATAAGTACTATTTATTGAATTCAATACATCATATATTATTCATGACATGTATCATAATTTGTCTCAAATTGTATGGATCTGATTAAATGAACTTACTGACATAATTCTTCACAAAATATTTTTTTCAGAAAACTTGCAATATTATAGTGTCCATCAAGGACATGTTTGATACAATCTTCATGTTTACAATCAATGGCGACACCAGGAAGCAAATTTTTCCATGATTACATGAAAGCATACTGTGAGTTAACAATCATGAAGTATGCTAACGTTTGTAGATATGCTGTTTGTAGGATCAGTGAACACACACTTTAGCAGGCGTATCAAGGCAAGTTTGCTATTATCCAACACATTCTTACAAATAAAACATGTTTGACAGTGTGACAGTGCTAGTTATCACTCACATAGTCACAATATGGCAATCAACTACTGGAACTCAGTATGCTAACCAATAATCAACTGTACTCACAAATCCCACCATAAAACGTATGTGGATTATTATGGGACACAATAATTGTAAAATTATGCAAACAGAACAGTCACAAATTACTTCCACGATCATGATAATCAAAGATACTTTACAGTGCAAATCTCTCTGTTGTGCATCATCTTGTGAGTTTTCAGACATTTAAGAACAATTGTCAACATGATTAAATTGCACAGACAATTATAAAACACATTATTCACGTATAAAAGGCAACTTTGTCTTAACTCATCATACAAACATTGACAATATCTGACAAACACACTTTGAACAAGAAACACACTTTGCAAAAATTAATTTGATGTTTTCGCATTTATGATTATCAACTGGTTTCTCAAGTGGACACTGATGTATGCGAGACTGATCTTTCGATCTATTATTTGCTCAATCTTTAAAGGACTACTTCTTTGCATCAATAATATTCCTTCAGTCATAGTGAGCGTGGTAAGCAAAACTCCATGTAGCAGCAAAACTGGCATCGAGACATGGGAAGGGACACACATCTGTGAGAGACATCTGTTGTACGTCACATATCTGACATTTATTTGTTTGGCATAGATGGTACCTACCATTTGAAAGCAAGTTTACTTTTGGTTTGGGTAAGGTTTAGGTTAGGGTAAGATTTAGGGTTTGCGTTAGGGTTAGGTTGACGTGACACAAGGTATCCGGTATTTGAATTTTGATCATTTGATACCGGGAGACGGTGTTTTCGTAGACTGAACCAGTTCGTAGACGCGGTGATTTCGTAACCCAAGCTGTTTCATAGACGGTGATTTTGTAGACGTGTATAAATAATTGAATGATATTATTCTGCAAAGATATTAATTTTGATAAACCACTAGGCTTATATATTGTGAATATTTTTTAGTTTTGTTTTCCACAAATAAAGAAAAAAAAGAAATAGTTAAACTGTTTTCACTGTTAACTCATTGAAGCCATTCGGTTGCACTTAGTTGTTGTGAATGTTAATTAGGAACTAGTGAGTTGTTTTGATTGCGTTTTGTTAATTACTTTGGCGTTGACCCACCCACCTTCTCCAGTGCTACTTCTGGGTTTGTGTCCGTGTAGTTGAAAGTTGATCAGTTCTGTGGGAATAGGAAGTAGTGAGTTGTTTTAATTGTGAACTAGTGTGTGTATATTCAAGTGTGTTGTTAATTATTTGTCGGTGACCAACACACTCTATTCTTCTTCTCCACTGCTACTTGTTAGCTTGTTTCCGCAGTTGAATGTTGATCATAGTTACCTATTGTGTAGTTTGGTATTTATTTCAGAAAAATCAGAGATTATTATATTATTTGCACGCCTCTCATCAAGTTTTTTTTTACACACCGATCATATTTACCTAAAATGTTGTTTTATTTCACCAAACTCAAACAGTTTTCGTTTGCACTAATGTCAGAATTAATACCAATGCCAAACTAACATTTACAAACATAATTTACTAACGTCTACGAATCCACCGCTCAATTCGTCTACGAATCCACCGGATTTCCACGTCTACGAACCAGTCTGGTCTACGAATTCACTGCAAGCCTTGATACCGATAGGTCTATGGTTGATCTCAAATTGAATGACTCAAACATGGAAGTGTATCGTTTTAACTACGTTATGCCCGAATACTGCACATGATCAGTGTATTCAAGAAATAAACAAAAGTGTCCAACCTCTGAAGGGCGGTCGACATCAATTCCTAGTGTACCAGACTAGAGAAACATCAGATGATCAGTGTTTTTCACTATGTATCAAGCTTATTACGAAAATATGTTGAAGAAATGTCAACATGGTTTCATGCGTTATGTAACGGTATCAACCTGAATGAATAAACATTTTAACTTATGTCCTCATGGAAATCATACTTGCACGAATCATTGCGGTACGCTCTGAGAAAACAAATCAATATTGTTCCACACCTACTCAGAAAATCGGATGACAGACGAAATGGTTTCTCGATCTCATACCAGGTGTAAATACTTGGCTCGTTTCGATTGTTCACAGATATGTACAAGCTACAGATTTTGCAGAACTCGAGAAAAATGTCAGAGAAATAAGGAAACGCTTACATTGTTCTAACCCATTGCAGATAATGACGGGTTAATGATAAGACATCACATCAGCTGTCCACTTCCTCCACATAGCCATTTCCCATCATCCCTTCTCAAGAAAGCGACACCTTTCGGCGATGTCACTCAAAGGGCGATAACTTCGCCAGGACAAATATTCGGGCAGTTTTCCGCCTACGAAATTCATGTAATTCGCGTTCATTCTGGAGTTGGTCAAAAACATTATATGTCATTAGCCGTCAGTTAAATTTAAGTAATGTCTCGATGCGTAGCCTATCATTATGGTTTTGTACACTGTTTTATACTTATAGCGAACTGACAAATAGAAGTTTCAATGTTATGCTTCGTTTATCTTTTATATTTGGGATGACATTTCAAACGTTTTAAGTTAAAAAGCAGAACTTGTGCGTTTATAGCAGGTGTGTTGATGATCACATTGCTAAACGTAAATACATTACTGTCCTCTACATAGAGAACACCTTTCGGCATATCCGTCTTCGGTTTGTCGCTTTCATTAAAGAGTACTCAAGATGACAAGATATGACTAATTTGATTCAAAGGCGTCTGTTTTTATAATATCATCTGGAGAGGCGAGTGAGTTCGTTGTTTAACGATGCACACAGCAATATGACGGTGCCCTGTATGTAATCGTGACTGGATCAGGCAATCTAGTGATCAGCAGCAAAGAGCATCGGTCTACACGACCGGGATACGATGACGCGAGCATGGTCATCCGATCCTGCTAGTCGCATCTGATGACAAGTAAGTTACAGAAGAACAAAAACTATTACATCAATATATACATGCATCAAGGACACGGCTTATATATCTGGCTTCGCCTATGTATATGCATCTAGTTTCTTTCTTTAAGATTACTTCCACCACAATTACACACTCCAGTGGTCTGCCCAAGTGACTAGTTAATTAGTGTATGTTTACAATTTCATTAAATACGATTTTTTTTGTACATGTACATGTACATGTCACTAGATGTACAAGGTACATGTACATGTACACGGCAGCTTGAGTTAATAAATGATTTGTGGAACATTCCTTCTCAGTTTTTCGTCTTTTCTATAACAACGTGCTTACAAATTAACGTTTGCATTTTCACAAACCTATATTTTCTCTTCCGTGGATGACTTATGCGGCGCGAATGTGGTGATACTGGCAAGCTTCAAGACACAAACATGTTTGACCGACGCGTGTTTATTAGGACACACGTGTGCTGTCCAGAGTTCAATTCATGAGAGAACCGATTATTGTTCCGTATGGCACAACTCTCAATACTGTCGTTTGAGTTTCACAGAACCATAGTATACATCGAAACCTTCTTATTTCGGACTTCGATATACCGAACATAGCGTATGTTTTTGGTGTTTTTCACAGGGATGTTTCATGTACATTATATATGATATGGAGGACATGCCATAACAGTTCATTTATCAAACAGTTATCACCGCCTAACTTTCTGGATAGCCTATCAGTAGTTAATCACTAAACACCAAGTAATCAATTACTCTGTCTGAGACCCTCGGGCAATATTATGGCACAACAGACATGGACACATATATCTTTATGCCCAACAACTAACACGTTGAGATTACTACACTGCTGCCCAACGAGGGAACGAGTGGCATACATCAACGGTTAAAATTGGTAATTGATCACAGGTAGATGCAAGGTAACTGCATTAACGCCTGATTAATGTTCCCCGAGGTATAATCGGACATTACGTGCAAAGGATCAAACAATTCTTGACATTGTTTTTTATGACAACCATGGAAAGTATGACCCAGACATTGTGAAACCAGCGACTAAGGTGTTGTGATCCCTGAGTATAGTTGGGCTTATTAAAGCAAAGAGATTGAAAATGATTAATCGTAGGGTTAACGATTAACGTCGAGCGTCGACCCCTACAAAGATCCAGTTTCGAATAGTGTTCAGAAAAATACCCTTGTCGTAAGAAGTGATTAAATGGAGTTGTCGGTCTTGGTGTCTTGATTCATGGGCGGGTCCACGGGTTCAGGGGATTCGACCCCACAAAACACCCTTTAGCATGATTATGACCACAATGAAGATTATTTTTCTGCGTAGGCGGGACCAAATGGGTTTCAGAGAGTTCGAACCCTCTGGGCCCTCCCTCACCTTTCAAAATTCCTGGATCCTCCCATGTGTTTGATGCATGTTAACGTAACTTAGCTGCGTAAACCCACACGTGTCGTGTCAATCACTGGACTATCTGGTCCAGACACGTCTAGTAAATAACAGATTGTCATACAGTAGGAATATTGCTGGACGTGACATTAAAACGGAAAACATAACGTTCAGCGTTTCGAAGTGTGGGTGAAATAGGGGAATCAAACCCAGGTCTCTAACGCTACCATCGGAAGCTCAAACCGCTACCCCACCAACCCGAGTGTTGAAGCGGACATGGCGGTAGCAGATCTACGTTTATGACGCTGTTTAGCGAAAGTGTAGGCCATCTGGCGAGTGTAGGAACTCAGTGGCACAGGAATACGCTATATCCGAGTCAGCAAGTGTTCCTTCCTTATGTGGCCGACGATAACATGGCAATAGCCCATGCAAGCTGCAACTGCCGCACAAGTGTACTTGCTATTGTTTCTAACAGTATGCGGCGTTATGTAAATAAGTTTTGTTATCATTGATATTGAAGCTCATGGGATATCGGAATAGTCATCTAGCTGTTTCCATAGTCTGTCTTACAGTCCCTGAACCAAATTATTGTCCCTACAGTCTCGCCCTCCCTGCAGTGCTAATGCTATAAATAAAGCAAGTCTACACTTCCGTAGGTCCTGAATCTCAGATCTCCCTGGGGCTCCTCTTCAATTAAAATGGGTTCGTTTGTTTGCCTAATAAGTTGTATGTTATGTGATTTTTTCAGTTTTAAATCCATGATATCGTTATGCAATGAACATACACACGCCACGTCTCAGCAAATGAATGTACAAACAAGAGAATTAATTCTGTACCACCGTAACCAACGATGAAACTGAATGTGCTTCCACACAACATATCACTAACTATGGCTCATGTGAACACGTGCTCCGAAAGCTCTGGGCACATTAAGGTATATATAACACAAAGACGACAGTGCGTACAATAACTTTTCTTAACGTGTTATGAATCAGTGTTATACGCTATGTTGTGTGTTATCGGCGGCCGTTGTCACGTGTGGAAACGTCGTAATAAGATAACACATCACTTGAAGTTGAACCCTTTGGTCTCGGCACTGTGACGATGTGGGGTCTCGTTTCTTATTCTGTAAGTTTGATCTCATTACGTTTACAAAGCCCAATGTTACAACGTTATCATCAGGAAATTGTGGATACGGTCGTCGTGTTTGATCTCATTACGTTTACAAAGACCAATGTTACAACGTTATCATCAGGAAATTGTGGATACGGTCGTCGTGCCACATTTTATTAACCACCCCCTCATCACGTGTCCGATATTTACGGGCAAGCTAGACTCCACCGTTCCATGATCGCCCATTTGCAGAACAATGCCACCGGACCACCAAAATGGCTCGCATACAGCTCCGATATGAACCACATCTTTGGGACTATCCCAGATGGTAAATTCGAACTTCCGTTGTTCCTGATCTGCAGGGAATGGCGGAGGACTCACAGGAGGGGACAGCACGATGTTAGCCGTGCGAGAGGCGGTTACAGCAGGTACTCATGCTGTGTGTATGTTTCACCGACACGGCATAAGATCTCGCCAAGGGAATAGTATATTTTATGAGCGCTTCGATCTCCCCAGAACGTCGCTTTCTTGTGAGCGATTTTCAAGATACCATATTCCGCCTGTAAGCCTATAGGTATGACAACAAACTTATAACGAGCCTACTTGCTTAGGTTGGAGGGCAGACATCTTATTTCCAGTAGAAATAATAAGTACAAGCCTCCAGACAGTTTTTAAAATGCCTCCATAACCTGGAGGAGTTTCGTCTATATAGTACTTCAAAGTAGTTCACGAGACCTGATTCTTTCATATTTCTAAAGTTAATCTGTCATAGAAAAAATGGAAGAACTGGGTGTATTTCTACTTCCTGTGAATAGTGTTTGTTCAAAATTTGTGTATTCTGATGGTTTGTTAGGTTTTGAAGTTTGTTAAGAATGTGTGAAATGTCACCCAAAGGGTCAGTTTGAGGATCACAACAGAGAAACCTGATTTGAATGATTATGTAGATCAAGGATTAGTCTCCTGGTTAAAATGTTTGCTTGTGGACAACCCTGCTTGATTCACCAACATGTGAAATCCATTCCAAACCCCCTGCCTCATAGGAATAGTGCACTCACTCACTCACTCACTCGCTGTCTTTGTATCACACTCACTCTGTATTGTATCTCACTCCATCTTGTATCAGTAAATGTGGTAATCATGTAAACACCTGGGTGGCATTAATATCAAAGAAAATTTGGGTATATATTCAAATACTTTATTTATTTACATTCATACACATATTCAAACAAATGGTTCAACAATAATTGTTAGGAGGTTTCACAATGATCCTGTCACATTTAAGAGGATGTACAATGATTTCTCTCTCTGTTCATGACAAAAATAAAAACATATGAAGGCATTAGCACAGCCAAAATGTTCATTCAAGTCAGCTTTAATTCAACCAATAAGGATCAGAAATGTAGCTGAGGTAAATCCACATGGTTATATGAGATTTGTTCCCAATAATTGGAAAAGACTCTAACAATGTTGAACCAAACCTATCTTTTCAAAGAACTCAGTTGATTTGAAAAAAATCAAAACAGGAGTAAACATTCTTATACTTCAAAGCTGAATAGCTGTTATAGGTCACAGTCTTGCCTACAAAATACCCTACAAAATATGATGTTATGTATATTAAATATAATCTACAATTTAGGCGTTTCCTGGAAACAAGTCAAGAACAAGTAAAACTAGTAAATATATAAAAACAAACTTCAGTTCAACATTATAAATGCTTGTGTGAAAATGATACTGAAACCAACATCATCAACATGTGATAATATCGAAAACACAAACATAACAACATGGCTCTGCTTCCAAATAACTGTTTATTTTCCAGGGCCGGACACACTCTCAGTTTTGTCCGAGTGTTTCACTTTGTAACATGCCATAATCTATGACAAAAAATGAAAAATATTTTTGTTATGAAAAAGTTATAAAAGACCAGCAGAGATTGTTTTGGGGTTTTTTTTTCAGGTTTCATAAAGAAAAATAAAGTAACAACATCAGAATTGTGAATGTCATTTTTTAGATCCATGCTAGATATTCAGCTAGTTTTTATTATGTCCTAAGATGTACCTTGATATATAAATTATAAACAGGTGTTCAAAGCCGACATATTTTACACTGACATGAATTCGGTTACAAGACATGGCATTTTTTGTCTGATACTGTTTCAAAATAAAAAGATATGCTGTAAACAAAATGGAGAGATCCAGTCTGATTACTTTTACAATTTTCACATCAGTTTCTATTTGTTTTTCATATCATTCCCAATCACTCTACAGATAATTCCCAACACTCTACAGATAATTCAAATACTGATATACATATAATACTTTCTACTCGTTTACATGTTGGTAATTACACAGTTTACAAATCACCGGTTTGTACAGTCAGTATCACAGGAGGGACAAGTCTCTGTCAAGTTTACAGTGTCTTTCACTGTACATTAAACTTGCTTCCAAGCGATATGCATGCTTACATACCAGGTCTAAGGTTGGTGTACAGAAAGGGCATACCTGGTCTCATGTCAACACAGACAGGGCATACCAGGTCTAAGGTTGGTGTACAGAAAGGGCGTACCTGGTCTCATGTCAACACATAGACAGGGCATACCAAGTCTATGGTTGGTGTACAGAAAGGGCGTACCTGGTCTCATGTCAACGCATAGGCAGGGCATACCAGGTCTAAGGTTGGTGTACAGAAAGGGCGTACCTGGTCTCATGTCAACACAGGCAGGGCATACCAGGTCTAAGGTTGGTGTACAGAAAGGGCGTACCTGGTCTCATGTCAACACATAGACAGTGCATACCAAGTCTATGGTTGCTGTACAGAAAGGGCGTACCTGGTCTCATGTCAACACAGACAGGGCATACCAGGTCTAAGGTTGGTGTACAGAAAGGGCATACCTGGTCTCATGTCAACACAGACAGGGCATACCAGGTCTAAGGTTGGTGTACAGAAAGGGCATACCTGGTCTCACGTCAACACATAGACAGGGCATACCAGGTCTAAAGGTGGTGTATAGACATGATATGTCAGGTTTCAGGTCAGTGTATAGACCAAACATACCAGTTGTCAGGTCAACACATACACAGGGCATATCAGGTTTCAGGTCACTTGTTTGCTTACATACCCTGTTTCAAGTTGTTGTATGGACAGGGCATACCAGGTCTCAGGTCAACACACAGAAGGGCAAACCAGGTCTCAGGTTGGTGTTTAGAGAGGGCAGGCCAGGTCTCAGGTAAACACACAGAAAGGGCACACCAGGTCTCAGGTTGGTATATAGACAGGGCAGGCCAAGTCTCAGGTCAACACAGAGATATGTATCTTTGGGAAGACATCATAAGAAAAAATACACAAAGACCTCAGCAATGATGTTATAAACCTTATTACTGATCTGATACAAATGTATAACAATGTATGACATATGTTCTGTATTAATCAGTGATCAAATGAACTAAAAGTAATGTTATCATCTACCTCAAACTGATACAAACAGGGGCAGTGGGGTAACCTAGTGGTTCAAGTGTTCGCCAATCACACCAAAGACCCGGGTTTGATTTCCCACATGAGTTCATTGTGTAAAGACCACTTCTGGTGTCTCCTGCTGAGATATTGCTGGAATATTGCTAAAAGTGGTGTAAAACCATGCTCACTCACTCACCCACTCACTCTGATACAAATACAGAAACATGTAAGACATCTGTTGTAACCCTTGACATCAGGCTGATACAGATATCCACCATTTGGTTGACCTTCTTCATCTGATACAGCTCCTGACATGGTTACAGCACCTTGTTGTTCAGAACCAGCTATGAGATGTCAATTTGTCAATGAGATTCTGGCTCCTAGTATCAAACAGTCTAATAATTATACAGAGAATTTTAACAATTCAGTGTTATAATGTGCATATCAGTTATCATCTTTTGAGCTGTCCATTGTCGCCTGTAACAGTCATTCTCAAGTGAGACAAGTTGTTCAAGAAGTTATATCTGATTGTCATGTGTTCTTCCTATGCCTGAAGAAGAGTCCTTCAAATTTCTCATGTTTGACAGACTTTCTTCTTTCAGACTGTTGTATTTGTATGTCAACCACTGAAGGTCCCATTTTGAAAATGGTCGTTTAGTAACCCATGCTTATCGTAAGAGGCAACTATGCTTGTTGTAAGAGGTGCTGACTTGCTTGACCCATGTCATCGGTTCCCAATTGCGCAGATGGATGCTCGTGCTTTTTATCACTGGATTGTCTGGTCCAGATTCGATTATTAACAGACTGCTGCCTCATAGCTGGAATATTGCTGAGTGCAGCATCAAATGAACCTTACTCGCGCACTATTTCCACATCATTGAGCAATCATGGCAACACTGTTCAATACTTCTCTGTGTTATCATCAATACTATTATCTTCCCTGGAGTCATCAACATCAACTCCACTGTCAAGACCCGACTCTGTCACAACCTCCGTAAACACATCTTCCGGACACTCATCTATTTTTGTGTGAGGCCCAGAGATGTGATTTTTTAGCAGATCCGGGATGAACCCTTTGTTCACTTTGGTCACTTCAAGGTTTGTGACTTCACCAAGTTTGGCAACAGTTTGAAGCACTTCTGATGATGCGATGCGACTGTTTGTCCGACTGAGTCGAACAGTGCTGCTTGAGGCAGGGAACACACTTGTGTCTGATATCACGCTTGGCCTGCGGGGATTGCGGGACCGGCACACATTGAATTTTCCACAATGTTCCTTGAATATTCTCTTGAAAGCTGCTTTAAATTCATTGTTTTTGAAGGCATACACCCATGGATTGACACCACTGTTAAGAAATGCTAAAAAGGATAAATAATTTCTGATCCAGTCATTAACAAACACATTTGCAATAACTTCACTGAGTAAACAAGTCAAATATGGTAGCCAAAGAAAAAGAAACACTCCCATCACTAATGCCAGAGTTTTGGCATATTTTGTATCTTTCATAATATATCTCATCTGTATATTGTGTCGGACAGAAGATTCCACTGCTGCAATAGCCCGAGCATGATGGCGGGCCACAATATATATCCTAAAATAGCAAAAGAATATTGCAAGGCATGCTGGGGCAAACACCGCACTGAGAAAAAGCACATGAGCATTACTGTGAAGCAGTCGAAATGAGCAGGGTTCATTGTCAATATCTATGTCTTCATGCCAATGGCTAAACAATGGCAGCCAAGCAATTGCAGCTGAATAGATCCAAGATAAGGACACAAGAACTGAAATCTTCTTCACAGTCATAACACTCACATACTCAAGAGGGTTCACAAGGGCTGTATAGCGGTCATATGCAATGGCTGCCAAGGTCAAAATTGACACCCCACATGCCATCATCAAAATGCGATTTGGTGACAAGCACAAGAAGATGTCGGATATGTTGTTTTTCAAGATGTCTACACTAATCACAAAGGGTATGACAAGTGCTATGAAGATGTCTGCAGCAGCCAAAGACACAAGGAAATAGTTTGTTGGAATCTGAAGCCGTTTGAATTTACTGACTGCAAGGATCACCAAAAAGTTGCTTCCAAGAATGAATGGCACCAATATGGCTGTTACCACCACGCCCACAATTTCCTCGATCTCCCAGATGGCATTGGGGTTTGTTGTCACACAAGGTAGCGTTGGAATATTCCCCTCTGTCTGTGTTTCCAGTAACCTCGGAAAGTCATTGTTCACATTCTGATTGGCAATGTTTATTTCTATTTCCTCCACAAGAACCATGGTAGTACTTGCTGACAACTGTTCCTCAAGAAGAAGCAAGCAAGGGTTGATGGATCATAGTTTCAATGGTCTTGTCTCTCATCTGGAATAGACAGAAAAAGATTGAGTCCCTTGTTCATAACAAAATTTACACAGCTTTGAAAAAATGATTTCACATTGCTTAATGCCACACTCAGCAATACTCCAGCTAAAGGGCTGTAAATCATGGCGTGTGGACCAGGCAATCCTGTGTTACCATCATCTGCACAAAGGGACACAATGACATGTATCAAGAAACCCAGCTTGCCTTGACAAGCATGGGTTGCTGAAGATCAATTTTACCCCAGATCTTCACAGGTCACAATTTCACAAATAACATGATCAAATATCATTATCTTAACAACATTGAGAAAAACATGACTTTTCAGAAAACTGAAAAGGTCTATCTGATAAAAATAAATTGAAGCATAGATGCAAAATCAAATCTACATGAAACAAATTTCCTAACCCATCGTCAGTAAGAAGTGAGCAGACCTACATGAAAAACACTCAACCGTGGTATCAGCATTGAACCAAGCAACAACAGCAACAGCAGCAGCAGCAGCTCAAGTGAAGCCTGCTTCCTGGTATATATCATATAAGTATAAAACTGTCAACAGCTACTGTCTGGCTATGTGGAGCATGTGATCACTGCTGTCATACCTTTGATCATTTAGGGCGGGGACAGTTTGTCACCATGACTACACAGGAAATGAATGTTGGTGTACAGGAACATTTCCTTATTCATAACAAGTTAAAATTATAGAGAAAAAAGAATGTCATTTTGGTAATTTAAATTTTTATATTTCCTGATGTTGAAGGTGTGAACAATAATTATTTGCTGAAGAAATTAAATATACCTTACACTAAATCTGGCTAATAGTAGTAAACTATTTCCTTAATCTCTCCAATTAGTACAACAAGTATTAAAACCCTTAAAAGAGCAGCACTTTATTTACCTGTAATATAATCTCTGGAACAGTTCAGAATATGGAATTAAATTATCTGTGTCACTCACAAGACTTTTTACTTAAGCATGGGAAATCAATAAAAGTTTAACAGTGTATCAGTTTTTTCCCTACCAAGTATTTGATAAACTGTTTCGCTTTTCAAACTCAGTAGTCATGTATGTCATTCTTAGATTGAAGCAGTCTTAAGTTAACAACGTTAAACCAGCTTTTTAAACAGTATGATGCAGAGTGTAAAATCAGTTCATCTTAGGACAACAGCTGACAGTTACTACAGACTTTTATCACAGGTCAATCATATTGATAAAACATGTCAGTGCAATTCAAAAATCAAAGCTTTCAAATCTCAAAACTTTTCAAATATTACCTGCTATACAATGAATCTCAAACAAATCCAACACAACTCATGGCATCAGTACTTCTGCAATGTTCCTTGAAGCCATACAACAGTAAATATGAGAACTGCATGGTGGGAAGGTAGACCTAACCCCCAAGGTGACTAGTGTGGAACTAAGTATAGCCAATTATCTCACGACTGGCTATTTCTGGAAGATATAGTCATCTTTTACCCGAGTATATACTTACTGTCTATCTCATGATTTCAACCTTCTTGCCAACCCCCTCAGCCAAATGGGTATTAGTACAATCAAACCTGATGTGTGTTAATGTTCAGACAGAGGCTCTAAAAGCCCAAATGGAGGATTGCAGGATGTAGTACTAAATATTTGTCTGTGGGCTGCTAATGAGAGCTAATTCTGGGATCAGTAGTAAATCCAGATCTCCTCTTCCCTACCACAAACTGAACAGATTTATACAAATGAAACGCAATGACTTTCTCAGACAATGTTAAGAGAGAGACCTTACTAACAACGTAGTTTTAAGTTTGTTTGTGTTATTTTTATCTAACACCTACATGTAAAGACAATAGAAGCATGATGTCAGTTGTGAAAGATTTTCTTATAGACAGGTGTTATAAAAGTTAAGAATTAATCACTGTATATTAATGACAGTTTTGTAATGACAGCAATTGTAAACCATAATAATAATCATAAGCAACGATGACTCTAATATATATATGACAGAAAAAACATATACCATTAATCCAATTAACCTTTATTCCAAGAACTTCAATAAAAAGACCAGTTATTAAAACCTTTTCATTAAAAAAATATACTATTTACCTAAATATTTGAAGAAAAAATTACATCATTAGATTTCCCCTCCAAAAGTGCTTAAATATTTCTACAATCAGATTTTGTTGTATCACCAGTCCATCTATTAGTCCAATAAATAATCCTAAATCAAAACTTGAACATAAAATCATAAATGCAAACAACGCAGTAGTTCATATATACAAACCAAGACTACTAATGTGCCTCTTTGCCTGTGTGACCATACAAGACTGATTAACTGCGAAACCCGCCATGCTGAGTATATTTTATCCCTCAAGGTGTGACTTGCAGCTACTTCCACAATGGTCACACTACAAACACTTACATATTGGTTAAATGATCATAGCAATGTGCTGCAAGGCAGTATTTTACATTTATTACTTTCACACCTTGATAACAATCTGACTGCTGCAGGCATATATCCATGCCATTGTATACCTCCATTATTGCATCATGATTCCTCATAGTTTCAGAGGGTTCCAACATTTCGAAATTTATGACATAGGATGGAGTTAATGTTTGCAATCCTACGCCACTCACCACAAATAGCTTTCTGACCTTTCAACTTTGTGGTCTTTATAATGATAATTATGCAACAACGTGCACTTATCAAAATGAGTGGGGGAGCTTAGTTTTACTCCACTTTTAGTCCACAATATCACAGCACATTATCAAACTGTGAAAGTGTCACAGGTATCCTTGAATAAAATGACTCCTCTAGTTTTCTCCACAACATACACTAGAAAATGTCATACCAATCTGATGAAATGTATTTTTGAGCAAATTAGCAAAATGATAAAAATACTTTGTAACTTTAAAAAAAGAGATTTAAAAAAGTTCTGTATAGCACTGCATCTAATAATGTCAGACTGATGATTATAGCTTCTTCATACATCATGATAGTGAAATACATATCTATATTAGCTGGTTCCTTGGTTTAATGCCACATGCAACCAAGTCAGCGAGCCTAACCACTCGCTCTCTACAGTCGCCTCTTACAACAAGCATGTGTTATTGAAGACCAGTTCTAACCCAGATCTTCACAGGTCACCAGTCTATATTGTCTATATCAGTGTAAATTACTAACATTTATTTCCAATTAGGGCAAAATTTGCTGATGCCTGCAGCTGACCACTAAATACCATCCTCTCAATAAGTCAATATAAATCCCTGCTCTGACATGATAAAGTAGGGTTATCTGTTATCTGCTATTTATATATCAATTTATAGAATCTTCTTGATCATACTCTGTTATGCAGTTCATTCCAGTACTGAGTAAAGCAAGGCAATTGTGGATGGCACACTATGAACAACAATCTCTACAGTGACGTATGATTAATCCTCTTAAAGGCACACTTCCACAGGATATGTCACTTGCCGTACCACACCATGATCCTCAGCTGGATACCACAGTTTGCCACTGAGAAACACAGGGGGTTCCTGCTATGGGGATTAAAATACCGGTTTCTCACACACATAACATGTCAGGCACATTTTGTAGAAATCATTCATATCTAAACCAGCAGGTCCATTGCCCTCACTTCCTTCTATCCATATGTATGAAACAAATTAAAATTTTGTGCCACTGAAATGGGTATTATCAATATTAACATATGAATTTTATTACAGAATTATTCCTGATTTCAAAAGGTGTAAGTGAGATTGTGGTTGGTTGGTTGCATGAGTGAGTGAGGTTTTGAGCCACCTTGAACAGTAGGAAAGCCCAAAACAAAACAGGTCTTTAACTTAACCAGTGAGCTAGCCAAGTAACAAAAGCTGATTGCCATTTAAAAGCTGCATTCTCACTCACTCACTCACTCACTCACTCACTCACTCACTCACTCACTCACTCACCCAAACTCACTCACTCACTGTGAAACAGCAACCATGGATTTAGTTACCATATAACAAACACAGAAATATGATGATGGTAATTCTTGTATTGACCAACAATCACACTTTTGGCATGCCTCGTAGTGAGTCAGTGACTTTTGCAAAACAATATTCCAGCTATATGGCATCAGTCTGTAAATAATCAAATCTGGACAAGACAATCCAGTGATCAACAGCATGAGCACTGATCAACACAAATGTGATACAATGACATATGTCAACCAAGTCAACAATTTACCTGATTCCATTAGTCACCTATTATGACCAGCATGAGTTGCGGAAGATGATCTCTAACCCGGATCTACACAGGCTGAGATTGAGTAAGTGGGACACCCATGCTAACCCACTGCCTGAAGATTACAAGACGTGCCAGTAGCACTGCTGATTATTCTGAAGGTCCCACTCAGCTAGGTCAGACATGAACACTGAAGGCTACCTTTGCTACCTTAAAAAATCCATAAAATCAAAACAAAACTGTGGATTTAGAATAACTATGAATTTAGCACAGAATTTAAATAATATGCTCATTAAAACCCAGGGTCATAGTCATCGGAGGTACTATCAATGTTAAAAGAGTGTTATACAATAATTTGAGGCATAAAAAGTAGTCTGTACAAAAATCTAGGGGGCACCTGTCACTGCTAATAATGAAAGAACAAGATCATTATAACTAGCTTAATGCAAAGATAGGAAAACTATTTACAATAACTGTTATAGACTCAAAGAAGTATTATAGGGTATTTATGTAGCACACATATTCATGCAACTAGTACATGGTCAAGGTGCTGGTATTTTTTTCTTTGATCATTGGATGTCAGTCTCAATGTCACATCATGCTATTAATCTCAACTCCACAGGAATCATGGAAATCTTGCTGGCACTAGGTGTAACGTGGCTTTCCCGTCCTTACGAGGTACCCATTCACAGTTGGGTGGACTGGGACACATAATCACAGTACTTTCTCTAAGTTTTACTGCACATTGCTATATCCGCAACCAGGTGTTGGCAGGTAGTCATGAGGACATCATCTGGTCATATACCAACAGGTTCAGATTCATGGGTCCTTTGTCACAGGTGGGCTCAATCCTGTCACCTCAAGCTTGCTGGATCACTTGCCTGCGGCTTTAGCCAGCTCACCCACCATGCATGTTTTGAAAAATTATCTTTTATGGTTATGATAACAGACACTATCTCTCTTACCACCACCACCCCCAAAACCCCCCAACAACCGATTGCACTGACATCTGAAAATCAACTTGTGAAAACCATTCACCTTAAAATATTTAATATATTGACCTACCTGTCATTCTGCTACAGTTCAGAGATCAATTCCTTAGACTATAATCCACAAATGACAGTATACAGACAATGTTCTTCCATAACGTAACTTCCAGGTAAACAGATACTGCAAGTTATACTTTAAAAAGTCATTGTCCTTGTCGCTGGATATTGCATGATCACCAAGAACGCAGTTTCCAGCCAAGTCTACATCAGGTACGCAGTAGGGCAGCTGGAGCTAAACGGTGTCATCTCGTAACATGTCCCGATCTGCACATCGTTTACTACCAGACATATACTAGCTCATTGAAAATGTCAAGTACTATTTCCTGATCAACTGATCTCAGTAACAACAATAAGAGGGCCTATACTCCAGCCATCAATACAGTCAAACTGCATCAACACCTTCATGTCTGACACAGGCATCTGTGTATGCAGCCAGAAACTAAACTATTTCATGCCTGACACAGGCATCCTTATGTGCAGTCAGAAACTTAACTATTTCATGCCTGACACAGCATCTGTATAGGCAGTCAGAAAGTAAACTATTTCATGCCTGACACAGGCATCTGTGTATGCAGCCAGAAACTAAACTATTTCATGCCTGACACAGGCATCCTTATGTGCAGTCAGAAACTTAACTATTTCATGCCTGACACAGCATCTGTATAGGCAGTCAGAAACTAAACTATTTCATGCCTGACACAGGCATCCTTATGTGCAGTCAGAAACTTAACTATTTCATGCCTGACACAGCATCTGTATAGGCAGTCAGAAAGTAAACTATTTCATGCCTGACACAGGCATCTGTGTATGCAGCCAGAAACTAAACTATTTCATGCCTGACACAGGCATCCTTATGTGCAGTCAGAAACTTAACTATTTCATGCCTGACACAGCATCTGTATAGGCAGTCAGAAACTAAACTATTTCATGCCTGACACAGGCATCCTTATGTGCAGTCAGAAACTTAACTATTTCATGCCTGACACAGCATCTGTATAGGCAGTCAGAAAGTAAACTATTTCATGCCTGACACAGGCATCTGTGTATGCAGCCAGAAACTAAACTATTTCATGCCTGACACAGGCATCCTTATGTGCAGTCAGAAACTTAACTATTTCATGCCTGACACAGCATCTGTATAGGCAGTCAGAAAGTAAACTATTTCATGCCTGACACAGGCATCTGTGTATGCAGCCAGAAACTAAACTATTTCATGCCTGACACAGGCATCCTTATGTGCAGTCAGAAACTTAACTATTTCATGCCTGACACAGCATCTGTATAGGCAGTCAGAAAGTAAACTATTTCATGCCTGACACAGGCATCTGTGTATGCAGCCAGAAACTAAACTATTTCATGCCTGACACAGGCATCCTTATGTGCAGTCAGAAACTTAACTATTTCATGCCTGACACAGCATCTGTATAGGCAGTCAGAAAGTAAACTATTTCATGCCTGACACAGCATCTGTGTATGCAGCCAGAAACTAAACTATTTCATGCCTGACACAGGCATCTTTGTGTGCAGTCAGAAACTTAACTATTTCATGCCTGACACAGCATCTGTATAGGCAGTCAGAAACTAAACTATTTCATGACTGACACAGCATCTGTGTATGCAGCCAGAAACTAAACTATTTCATGACTGACACAGGCATCTTTGTGTGCAGTCAGAAACTTAACTATTTCATGACTGACACAGCATCTGTATATGCAGCCAGAAACTAAACTATTTCATGACTGACACAGCATCTGTATATGCAGCCAGAAACTAAACTATTTCATGACTGACACAGCATCTGTGTAGGCAGTCAGAAACTAAACTATTACATGACTGACACAGGCATCTTTGTGTTCAGTCAGAAGTTAAACTATTTCATGACTGACACAGGCATCTTTGTGTGCAGTCAGGATCTAAACTATTTCATGACTGACACAGGCATCTTTGCTTTCAGTCAGAAACTTAACTACTTCATGACTGACACAGGAATCTGTGTATGCAGACAAAAACTAAACTAATTACACAATTAAGATAGAGAGCATCAACAGAATGAGGAAAGACTGAAAATGCCTTGCTGATACACACTGTGGACACACTACTGCAACTGTTTATGTTAAACAGTTTCTTGTTTTTAACCTCAGAGAAGCACCAGATTAAAGGGTTCAAGCTCACATTAACATATGGGAAACTAATGCCCTGTATTACATCATATGGGAAATGTTTAAAATAAATAGTTTTGAATTTTCTTCCAAACATTTGTTCAGACTACAAACTGACATGACCTAAGTGCTAGCACTTCAGAACAAAAACCTGCGTTTACTTGGGCTGTTATGATACACTCACATATTCGGTGAATTGAATTGCTACTAAGCCCTTCATGAATACAGTTTGTTAGTCGTCACCCGAACCAAAAATGAATGAATATTGAATGAATAAGTGAGACATGCAAGAATGGAATAAGTACTAGCATTGCAGTAGTTTTTATGTCCTTATGTATGTGTACCTTTTGCATTGTATGTGTTGTCTCTGGTATTGTATGTGTTGTCTCTTGTATTGTATTTTAAGTGTTTTCAATTTTAACCATGCAAAACAAATTTCCTTCGGGATAATTATCTCATTATCTATTTCTTAAGTCATGTTATTTTGCAAAGGCTACCCATGATATTGTGTACTATTAGTGTACTACATACCAAATTTGAGCGTCATGTCAGCTAACTAGTTAATACTACAACAAATTAACAGTCAACATGGGTGTTCCATATTGTGCATCAATCACTTACCTACAATATTGTATTAATGAATAATTATTTGTAATCATTACCCAGTATTTGTGATATATACCATATTCACCACACAGTGCATTCGTTGCAGCCCTAGTGTTTACTGTTATAAGGGTCAATACCGAGTGTTCGTTGTTGCTGGTGAAAACGTATAACACATGGAGTGATATTAATACAAACATTTACTTGTTTACCAATCCATCTCTACACTTTTCATTGAAACTACTGTAAACAGCAGAATGCAGTAAAGAAATATGGGACGTATCATTTGGTGTGACAAAAGAGCAAAGAAAAATAAGAGCATCGTAACCAAACTTGGTCCCTATAAACAGGGTCAAGACCTAATATTAAGTTAAAACACAGCACTTCTGCATGTTTCATTTTTGTATAGCCATGCCAGGCATATATGAATATATTTATATCAACTAAATATATTTGCTATTTTTGATAAAAGAACTGTCTGACAAGTTACATCAATAAGACAGGTTTGAATAGTTCAGGTTTTAGCTTCTTCATTGCTTTAAGCTCATGTTGCAATACAGGAGGTAGAATGTATATCTTGAAGTGCTTGATAAGTATACCATGTATGGGTATGATTCAACTTGGTTTTCACTGATACAAAAGCTTTCAAACTGAATAATAGTGCACAAAATAATATATCAAGTTCCTTGTTCATGCAAATCCCCTCCTCCTCCTCACCTGCATGACTCCCCCTTCTACAATAAGCTTGCATTGCAACTGGAGCTGTTCTCCTGGAACTTACAACCTGGACTGCAACTGAAGCAGGCCCTGATTGCAGTAGCAGTTAACTGTTAGAAAAACATACATTAATCCCAGTGTTGGCCAAACAATAGAGAGGCTGCATAATCCACCTACTGCAGCAACACAGCTTAACATCAATCACAAAGAATCAACACAATTAATTGTTTTGAAGCTGGGATTTATATAGTGATACAAGCATTACAATTTGTTGTTAAAAGGGATGACAATAAAGTGCTGTTTAAAGATCTATAGTCAGGTGTGAGAACAACGACCTTGATCTCCAGGTGAAAACCACTGTGTGATGTATTCCAGGGAGAGTATTTAGCTTCAATACAACTACACTGACAGCTGTTTGGTGAAGAATCTGGGTTATATATTCTGGCTATGGATAAAATGCTTAATGATACTCAACTACAACAAGAATTTATTAAATATTTCTACACCATCTTCATGGCATGGTGAACAGATTTTAATGGTCTTTGTGAGAGGCAAACATATCCTGTGTTTTGTTCGTTTAGTTTTATGAACAGACAATTACAATAAATATCTTGAAACAAAGCATATTTTTCTGAAAAGGAGCACCTTTCTCATTCTGTTATCATACAAAAATGACCTGTTGGTAAATTCGTAAAGCTAGGCTTGATGCTGATGCAGCAAGAATATACTGTGGGAAAATACTGTCAATGCTCCTGGACAAAAAACCAAAAATATATTTTAGTTGTGTAATCTCAGTAAACTGAACACCAGCTCTGTTGAGAGATTATCATCCCATCGACATATGTCATTTTTATACCATGAAGTCAGTCTTTCTATGTTGAAGGACGTTTTTCTATACTGAAGTAAGTTTTTGTATAATGAAGTTTGTGTTTTCACAATAAGTCGACAATATGTCAGTCTTTTATACAATAAAGACAGTCTTATAGAAGGATGTCAATACTTATACTATGTAGTTCTAAATTATACAATGTCAATTTTCATTAACTGAGGTCAGTTTTATATACTGAAATGATTTTTTATACAAAAAAGTTTGTTTTTCATACACTGAAGACAATCCTATAAGAGTAAAGTTAGTTTTAAGATGTGTAATCTACAATAGTTTGACCAGTTATATAAATCACAGAAGAATATTAGATAAATCACAAGACAGATAAAGATTCCAGATGTAGGAATACATACAGTTATGTATTATGATCAGGTTATTGTTTAATTTATGCACATAACTTGACAAGCCCACAAAGACAATGGCCAATGAGCAGAGAGTATCATCAAACAAAGTCCATACGACCTGTCAATCCTGACAAGAGACAAAAACTGAAACAATCATGCCGCAACACATCAGAAAAGGGGGTGTGGAGAAGGTGCTTGTTCAAAAAGGCTAATCATTAAATTTAAACAGTAGCTGCCATAGAAAGGGCAGACACATTTGGATAAACACAAATTTTAAATAAAAAAACTAAAACTTTTATAGATTCAATTTCAAATTTTATAGACCCTAAGAGCAAGCAAACCTTCATAAATGTTGGAAATGGGTTAATTCAACATTCTGTCATGAGTTCATATTTAATAATGACATGTGAAATGAGGTAATCGGAGAGCAGAAAACAATAAAAATGTAATTATTTGAGACTAAACATGGAGGCTTAAGAGATTCCTAAAGCAACAGATGTTTTGGTACTGATGACAGATATGTCATCCAACATCGGATGATAATGCTTAATAACTGCAATATGATACTGGTGTAATGTCTTTCAGTCATAGTGAATGGTGTTAATGGGAGACGCACATGACAAACTCCTGAAGCACAAGTGATATGACTCACGGGGCATGTATATATTCATTTGATATCCCTGACCTGTTGGGCTTTGGAACAGAATTGGTCACTATTGCCTTCAGCAGCAGCGGCAACAATACTATATCATCATCATCATCATCATCATCATCATCATCATCATCATCATCATCATCATCATCATCATCATCTGTAACCTACCAAGAGAATGTGCTATCAGAGGTTTCTCTATCTTCACTAAGCACTTGTCACTGGGACAAGGATGATTTTCAACTGTGTCTGCGACATACAAAATATCACATTTTGTATATTATCAAAAGCATCTACAGTTGAAGAAAATCAATATGTTCTACAGCTACCTTGAGATGGCTGACAGAAGCCACATCACTACAAATGCCTTGGCAATATCTGTGTGGACAATGACCATCAGTAATATCTGGCTCAGCTTCAATTACACGTTCAACCTTATTCATCACATGCTACATAAAACAAGTTAGGGATCAATACATTTCTCTACTTGAAAAAACTGTAGCAGTCAAACAAATCACAACTTATTGACTGACTATTGTTTAACGGCACTAATAATTTAGCCATGTGACAGCAGTCTGTAATAACTGTGTATGGTCCACACAATCCAGTGATTGACATCATGAGTTATGAATTACTTATGCAGCTGAGATACACTGATAGGTACGGAGTCTGTGAGTCCAACCACCAAATCCTGTTCCTGGCCTCTGACATACATCTGAAGACCAAATCTCATCCAAATCTTCTGCCGAAACCAATTCTAAATCAAATCTTCACCACGCTTAATCTATCATGCAACACAGATACAAATATATCAGATGATTCCAGCAATATTCCAAGATGCCAAATGAGGGTGATTGAGTTTTAATTTAATATCTCCTTGAAAAGTATATCACCTATATCATTGCATGTCTACTTACTGGTAAACCAAAACTGTCACAAATAGTACATGCCTACGACTGGTAAAACACATCTGCACACATGTGATGCTGTCAAACTAAACAGAAAATCTGGTTGAATTAGTATTTGTGATAATCTTGGCACAGCACAGCAGAGGGACGAAACTGCACAGCGTAATCCAGTCAACACGATACAATCCATGATAAACATCATTCTACACAACTGGAATACAGTGACATGCCATCCAGCAGGTCGGTGAGGCTGATCATTCAATCACCTTTATGCTGCCTTTCACTACCACCATAGGTTGTCGGGCTAGCCCCAAAGGGAGTAATTAAACTCCAAGGTTTAATTTTTTTTTTCAATGCAATGGTCCACTTAAAACAATTCCAGTTACTATTCCTAAAAGGTCACAGGGTGTGCCTTTGTATTCATGTTATGGGGCCCAAAGCCTTGTTGATAAAGTGTGATACGTTTCATTTCTTGCAAAATCTCTTCTAATCTGCATTACAGATTTGAACATTCTCAAGAACTGACAAATGGGAGGCATTTACACAAAATAATAACAAAATGACTGTAAATATCTATTAAGTGTACAAAATCTTGGTCAGTGAGTTCAGTGTCAGAAACATTATTGTATGCTTGTCACTTCCTGTGTAGACAGGAAGTCATCTGGTGTGTATACTACAGGTTGTAAAGTGTAGAAGCACTCACACACACACACACACCCCCTTGCCCTGCATCGTCTGTTAAGGTACATATTTACACAGGTACACCCTTGCCCTTAGCCATCTCTAGAAACAGTGGGTTTTTACGAGCAGCTTTGTACTTTTCTTTGACCTATTTTCCCCCATATTCTGAAAGTTAAGTGTCATATCTACACAACTTATATATTCATGTTTCTGCAACCTAAATAATTTACCCCATGATATTCATAACATCACCATTTTGTGTGTATACATCTGCCCAAACCTCTAACAGCAACACTTCACCGACCAGAGAGGAAATGCAGGTGCCCTCCAAGCACAGACTGATTAGTATGTAAGGTTATGGTATATAAGGTATCTTAAGGTATGTAAGGTTTCAGATGACAGTCATGGACACATTTTGATATATCTTCAATCACTAAAAATCTCAATCAAGTATATTAAGTGGATGTGATCATGAATGGGTGAAATAGGTTTGTTTGAAACGACTATGAAAAGTATGTCAGTTGTATCATGGTGAATCTGCTGGAAAGATGAATACTCAATGCCATTTAGAAGGTGTTCAAATGTAACATATTTTATACTACGATTACACTTTATCAGAAAGTACAGATTCCATTCCTTTTGTTAGATTGGGTCCCATCCATGATTCGAACCTACACCTTCAGAGTCAATTCCTAATTGCCAGCACAGATAATCAACTGCTTAAACAACTCACCCTCCATGGCTCCCTGGAAATATGCAGGGCCTTGACATTTAGTATTTTGATTAAACAAACAAGCATAAATATGGTACTGACAAATCCAGAAACACAGTTAGGTTAACTGAGATTCAAACCTATCACAGGATCTGATATACCTTAGGGACACAACCCTGAACAGCTCCAGCAATGCCTCCAATAATATGGTACCATACAGCTGCCAGTACTGACTGTGCCTAACCACCCAGTTCACTGTAATATTCATCCTCATCTAATACAGTGACATTCTTAGATGACAGCCATGTTGGAGTGAGTGAGTGAGTGAGTGAGTGAGTGAGTGAGTGAGTGAGTGAGTGAGTGAGTGAGTTTGTTTTTACAACTCTCATATCAATATTCCAGCAATATCACAATGACGGACACCAGAAATATGCTTCACACATAGCACTGGAGATAAAATAAATGCCATATTTTAGAACTAATTTCAAATAACTCAGTTAAATGTAAAAAAGTATTTGAATGTAGGTTTCTTTTATGATTACTGATTATCTACATTGCTGTCAGCTGAGGTTGAATACTGCAGCTGAATGCAGTGAGATAACACACGAAATGTGATACTTTTGATACAATTGTTTATTTTAAGTTTGTTTCATTCAGACAGATCTTGACTGCTCCAGGTACCTGGAGCTGTAAGTGGCAGTCGAGCATGTGATACACACATAAACACAAGGAGTGAAGCACCATTTGATTAACACGGGACACTTTCCTCAAGCAGTTCAAGGATAAGTACTATTTTTCAGTTTGTGGACTGACATGAAGCAACTGCCAGTTTGATGTGTTGAACATGCACCACTAGACGTGTGATTGCAGACTACACAATGTCAGCCAAATGAAGTGATGCAGAGCAGAGATGTTTACCACTTAAGTTAAAAACAGGACACTGGTAACGTGCCAAGACAAACATCACGAAAAGTCGATGAATTTGGGATTAGAACTCAGACAAATCTTTGCAGCAAAGGGATGTAACTCTGCACTTTAAGTTCTGTGTCAGGCACATGTGACCCTTTCCATTTCTTCTAGATGAGTGGGCGGTAGGGTAGCTGAATTAAAGTGTTTGCTGACATCAGGTGAAGTCCCAGGTTCAGTTTCCCACATTGGTACAATGTGTGAAGGCCATTTCTGATGTCCCCTCCCATGATATTGTTGGAATATTCACTCACTCACTCACACTGCACCAGGTTCAAAACACAATATGTAAGTGAGGGAGTAAATAGGCTGAACACAGATTGGAACAATATGTCATTTATGTTACAGTTTTGTCAGCTGGAATTAGAAAAGTCTGAAGAGATGTAGGTCACAGTGAAACCCATGGGTATGGGTCAGGTGCTGAGAAATCAAGAAACATATGGGGCAACCATGGGTTCAAACCCATCAAAACAGGGTTCTTACCTGCCTAACTAACAAAGCTCTTCACAGAGATGCCTTAGATGACTGCGTCACCCACCTCCACATATTGTCTGACTATGAGCAAAGATGGCTGTTGGTTGGATATGAATTATCTCAGTGTTATGCATCACAACCAGGTGTTTTGACACCTGACACATCTAGAACAATACATCCAGTAACTACAAAATCCATCCATGTTGAAAGGGTATGAGCATACACTAACACAACCAGCCCAAAGTCAAGTATTGACAGAGTAGGATTTATGACACTTTTAGCAACACTCTTGTAATATCACTGGAGACACCAGGAATTGGCTTCACACATACTTTAGCCATCTGGAAAATCGAACATGGGTCTTCTGTATGACAGGCAAACACTTTGGGCTACCTCACCACTCTGTGTATAAGCAATGTGAAAATGGCATTATCGCTATTACTTCAATGCCTGCAAATATACTTCAGGTAAATGATGTTCATTATAGACGTTTAGGTTCTGTATATATAAAAAAATATACACTTCAACAAGAAAAACTTGTTCAATTTCTTGATAATACAAGATGACAAAGTCTGATTACCTGGCGATCCTAAGGACATAATATTAACATGAAACGAGAGCTTCACAAACAATCTCTAGTGTACATCAACTCTGCTACTTTCCTATGTAAACCTGTGCTAACAAAGATAAACTAATTCTAAACTATTTCCAGTGTGCACGTGTGAAAGACGTCCTTCATGACATTCAAGATAACGTGACCGGAGTTAACATGTGTGTAGGTCACACAGTAGATATGACATAAATATCATTCATAAAGTGTCACTGACTCTAACACATGGCTTAGAGACACACCTACTTAATTCATTGATAAAGGACACAAAATTTCATTATCAGATTGTCAAAAGAATATGAGACACTGCATTGTTTGTCTTAAAGAACAACTTCATGAAACCAAAGGAGTTTGACTGGTGTCAAACTTTCTAAGTTGGAAGTAGGAGGCAGGAGTGAGTGAGTTAAATTTAAAATCACTCTGGCAATATTTCAACTATATCGTGACTATATCAAGCTATATCAACCATATCGAGGCAGAAAAAGATGTTATACAAGACCTCAAAGATCTGTGTTAGAACTGATCTTCAGCAAGCAATGCTTGCTGTGAGGAGGACTTACGGGATTGGGTGGTCAAGCTTGCTGACTTTGCTGTTGCATATCATCGTATCCCAGTTGCTTGTGTTGTTAATCACTGAATTGTCTAGTCCACCACTCAATTATTTACAGACCATATGGGAGGAATATTGCTGAGTGCTAAGCAACAAACTTAACAAACCAGTCCAGAAAATCTAATGATTAGTGTCTTTAATGAATAAATGAATCTCACATATATCTCGCCAAACCTTCAAGGGGAAGGTAACATGTACACTGTTGTCTTTGATAGCTGTTTAATGACAATAAGATTAAGGTTATGGCTTATGCATGTGCTTTGTGTGCAGCGTGAGTGAGCAAGTGAGTCGACTTTTACACTGCTTTTAGCAATATTCAGGCAATATCATGACAGATGACACCAGAAATGGACATCATACAATGTACCCATGAGAAGAATCAAACCAGGGTCCTTAGTATCAAAAACAAAAACTTGGACTACCCCACCACCCTCTGCAGCATGAGGTAGTACCATTGTTGGCAGTGTATAAGTCACATTACACTTGTCTAAACACATCTTCATGATTCAAGATATCCATATCCATGGAAGTCACAAACATGACAAGTTGACTACAGATGGATGTGGTGACAGATCACAATCAAGGATTTAAACAAGTGAGTAGTATATCCTGTCCTGACTAAGGGAAATAACTCTTCATGGCTAATTTCCATCATGATTCCTTTGTAATATTTAGATGTATGCAGTTTCATCTCTGCCTCGAAGTATGAGTGCTTTAAGTTCTCAGAAATATCTGAAACAAACAGGTTCATTAATACTGAAAAGGAGCCCCAGTGAGCAAAGATTCAGAACCTGAGGAAAATCTTGACCTACCTCATTTAGGGTTTTGCTCTTGATGGGAAAATTATGTGTTTCAGTGAATCAGACACTGACAAGATATGGATTCATTCAGATGACTGTAGGAACCTTCATTCATTCATCAATGAGTGAGAGTGAGTGAGTGAGTGAAAAAATGCGACAGTTAAACCTTCAAATAGCTACAAGATGGTGACATGTACCATATCTACTCAAGACTGGGCCAGACAAACCAGTGATTGCTGTGATATGAGCAACTTCCAACTGGAGTACAATGACATTCAATCAACAAAGCTTTCAAGTCTGACCATCCAATCCACATAGCTGCATCATACCAGGATACCAAGAACCTATTCCAACCAAAGAACCTCAAGTGACAAGCTCTGCCACACATACAGCAGCTTTTCAAACCATTGCCCTGTTTCACAAACTATAAAAGCATTGCAACAACTGTAAGTGTGTTCTAGGTATGGGACCACTGACAGATGCATTGTGTAATGAAACACAGCTTCCTGGGTCATTCAGCAGCCTCTTACAATCCACATTACCAATTGAATAAACAAACGGGATGAAGCCTGTGTTGTTCACAGACGGATTTACAGCCAGGCAAACAAACATACAATCTTTTATGCATCTTTTACAGAATGGAGTCATGATTAGTCACTATGTGTGTTTGGGCAACCTCTTCAGATCAAATCTCAGTTCTCACTACTGCTAAACAAAGGTCTGAGTATGTATCAATGGGTCAGGTCAAGATGACCTTGGTGAACATGGAAACCATAAACTGCTGACCAAGGAAACAACAAACAAGAAATCAACAATGGAACCATAAATTAGCTTTCTCAAGAGTCAAATATTCCAGACTACACTTTGATAAAAAAAATAATATTTTTAAAACTTATGGCTGGGAATATACTCATGTAAGCCATTTAAGGCTTCATTCCATCACTGACTGTCACTTCCCTAATCTGAGTTTAGATTTTCAAAGTTCTCTTAGCGCAAAGACAGTCATAAGAGTCAAACATTTACATTAACATACAACTATCTTGGCACTAAGAGAGATTTGAAAATCTAGGTCCAGATCAGCATCTCTCTTATTGGCTGGAAGAATGGTCCTCCAATGTGACCCAGACAGGATTGAGTGAGATCTTTGTTTAGCAGTTCCAAGAACTAAGACCTGATTTCAATGAGATTTCAGTCTTGGTCAGTTTCTAACTTTGGCAGTCATGAATTTCCAGGCAGAAATAATTGCAGTTGTTTAACTGTTGTTTTGAGATGGAATGGCATACATCATTTCATACTCTATAAGTCATGCCAGATATAAGATCAAATCACAAATGTTTATTTCAACATCTAATCCACACACCATAACTATCATCTGTATATCTGCAGTCTTCCAGCCATTAGTGACCATGACATAGGAGACCAGAAATGAGCTTCACACAATGTACTCATGCAAGGAATTGACCACAGCTCTTCAGTATGACAAGCGATCACATGAACCATGAGGCTAACCCCTTTCATCTGCACAGCTTTAGTCAATGCATCACAGAAGCCAGCTAGACAAAAGGTACACACATACTGTAAGGACAATCTTTAAAGCACATGACAAGAACCCTGGGTATAGATTTTCGAAGCTCTCTTAGCGCTACGATAGTCGTAAGTTAATGTTAATGTATGGCACTTATGACTATCTGAGCGCTAAGAGAGCTTCGAAAATCCAGACCCTGATGAAGTACCTCCAGCCCTGACATAAGCATCATGAAAGATAAAAAAGAGTCAGCTCCAACATTTGCTGTAGCAACATAGATGACGCTGATTGATGAACAGCTATGCAGTACAGCATGCAGCCTCTCAGTCAAAGTCATCAGCAACCTAAACAGGGATGTGTTTTGTTCCTTTTGATCTTCTGACAAATAAAATGCATCACTTGTGATGTGTAATTGCACAGCAGTTTTTCATTCAACACAGATCCATGATTTATTGTGGAATGGGCAGGTGAATTAAATACTTATCTCCAGTGATTTATCTAGAATACTCAGAAGCCAATGTTCACCCTAATGTCTGCAAAGAATCTCACTAAACTTAAAATACAATTTCCCACCCTAGCTGGTTGTAACAATATACTGAGAGAATGAAATAAAGATCACAGGAAAATTCAAGTATACCTTTATTATTTTCCAATTTCATCACTACACTGCTATTCAGAGCCCAGGTGGTGAAAATGAGGAAGTATTAAAGGAACGCTTGAATTTTCCTGTGATTCCTATGTTTCTTTCATTCAATAGATATCTTCACAGAGTTGACTTGTATTTCACCTATAAGAGGAAAAACAAAAAGAATCAGTCATAATTCAAAGCAAAGTTCTAATGTCACATAATTCAGAAAATATGTTTTATGATTGCGCAGCATTTCAGTGACAAGGAAACAACTTCCTTAGTGAATGTCAACAAATCAGACCTATGAAAGTCATGTTTTTCTGACTAATGTGAAGGAGTTTCTACACACATATGACTTGCCTCACATCATAATCTTCAGCAGTTTCCAGAAGTAGTCTGAAACATGAATTTCATGTCACAAACAACTACCACTTATCATCAAAAATTAGCGCTAATCCAACTTTTAGATGTCTTGAAGAAAAAAGGATGAAAGATCTTTTCCAGTAGAGCAGTTTCCTACTGTTCCATTTCACGCCATCACCTCTCCAATGTAGCACAGTTTTCCAAGTAGACAGTCGAACGACCTTCGCAACTGTTTCAATATGTTCATTACAGTGTTTTGCTTTTATGTTCACAATAGGTCAGAGTTTGTAGTATTTCATTCATACCATTCAAGCAAAACGAGATGGTCACCAAGACTACTTGTGTATGGTAGTAATCATAGTCTTTGTTTCAACATATTTTATTGTGAGTGCATTGTAAATTATTAACTGAAATTGTTATTATACAATTATACAATTATGGGTTGAAACAAGTAAGTTTTTCTTTGATTGTAGTGATCACAAAGAGTTACCTCCCCTCCGTCTTCGTTCAGTGCTAAAGTTACAAATGATTCTCCTTACCTCTCCTCTATCACATTCATAGACTATGCCATTTCTATGCAGAGTTGTTAGAAATACATTGTATTTTACTGCATAATAACTTTTGTATTATTGTACTTCATTTAATTATTGTTTGGATGTTGGGCCTAGTTGGTCCGTGTCCTGAGTCATGTGACCACTGACTGCATGCCTGTCTCCTGGGGGTTAAAGGGGCAGTTCTTTACATCATTATCTTTATAATTGATGATGTTAATAACATAGTTGTATTATATTGTATTATGTATATGTATATGTATTATCATATTGTATTGTAATCAGATTCATTTGCTGAGACAGGTGTGACTGGTTCTGATATTTTCAGCCATGTCTAATGCTAATCAACACAGCTGACATACATTTTCATCTAATCCAAAAGTAAAGAGTTATCTGATATTATTGTTGATTGATCACATGTAATACTTTGGCTGGTCAACATCTATGAGCAGTAGTTATCATGTCTATTGTATTTGAACTATAGAATGACTTGTTGACAGAGAATGTATCTTAGCTTGTCCTGACAAACTACAAACTACGTACCTTGTCTTTTGTTGTAAGTGCTATGATAGGGATCTCAGGTCCAAGTGAGGGTACCAGTGAAATCCCTTATCTAACTGGCGTGCTGGTTTGCTTGGGGGAATTAACTCAGCAAAGAGTCCAAAGTCACAAGAAGCTAATTACAATTTTATTTACAAGAGATGGAATAACAAGGGTGGCCACAGAGAGTCGGTACAACCCTCTGGGCTGAGGGCTAGAGCTGACCTGTGTTGGGAGTCTAAACCCTACTGATGGACAAATGGAGTTGGAGACTATATAACCACAATTCAGACAATACAAAGATTCTGATTTGCTGACTGATACAAAAATAGGTGTAACCTACAATAGCCAATGAAATACAGAATAAACAAATATGGGGTGTGTCCTATCATTACAACTTCAGTGACCAGACAGGGGGAGTACTTAATCTTTTAATCCTATTCCGCATTAATCTTGTTGGCACAAACTACCTTGTCTTTTGTTGTAGGTTTTACTTTACATGGATTCACCCTATCCAATCAGTGAGTGAGTGAGTGAGTTTAGTTTTAATCCGCACTCAGCAACATTCCAGCTATATGGTGGCAGTCTGTAAATAATCAAGTCTGGACCAGATAATCCAGTGATCAACAACATGTGCATCAGTCTGTGCAACTGGGAATGACATGAGTTAACCAAGTAAGCGAGCCTGTCCACCCGATCCCGTTAGTCATATTTACGACAAGGATAGTTGCGTTTCATGGCAAACATAGGTTGCTGAAGGCCTATTCTACCCCGTGACCTTCACGGGTCCCTATCCAGTCAACAATAAAGCATCTCAATAGAAGATCCAACTCTGTCCTCTGTCCCCTGCTTACTCTAATAATAACAATATTCTGAGAACTCCTCAATAATTCTGGACAAATTTCTGTTTATTACCAAGGAAGGTTAATATTTTCCATTCGATGCCCTAAGGCAAAATATCAGTTTGGCACCATGACATAACATTATGAACAATGTAATGAAGTCACGTTTCATCTATGACATAGCGTTCTACATGTGAAAACAACAGGTAGCCTGCCTATGTTTGAAGTAGATATAAGTTTACTTTCCTCAATCTGAAGACTTTGGTAATAAATAGAACAATACTTTCCTCTCACGCGGGAAATACCAACATTTAGGCACTCGTGTCATAAACAGGGTATAACATGGGCACTCATAATATCCTTTATTTCCACAGACGTATTTCATTGACTATATATGACTTTTTCAAATGTTTTGTGCTTGGTGTTATCAAACAGGCATTAAGAGTTAGATATACTTATTGATATAAAAATTGTCTGAGAAAATAACAACTTTCTGCTGACTCACTAAAGATGAAAATTATATCTGTGATTCAATTTGTCGGTAAACAGATCAAGCTATATCATGGCATGATGTTGATTGGAGAGAACTTTAGTTAAGTTTGTTTCTTAACAAACTGAGGACACATATCACCAAGTATGTAAATTAACACAGTAGTATAAAGTATTCATCTGGTGAAGGAACAGAAGCAGACTTGAAACAAAAGCAATATGTAAGTTGTCATTAATAATATCATCAAGTCTTCACACTCTCAATGTCTGTCAAAAACTGAAGGATCATACTGATGAAACTAAGATGGGAGAGCCATCTTTCCTGGGACATGAAAACACAGACTATGTGAAGATTTAATAAATGACCTCTCTGCCAATGATACATAATTCAACAGCGTTTCCAGGAGTCTGTCTCACAGAAGTGTATAACTTTCCATGTACTGAAATGCTGAATCCTTAAAGAAACAAGTCTTTATTGTCCATTGGTCTGAATTTCCCATCTTACTGCGGCTTCTATTTAGTGTAACTGGAGTCATTTGTTTGAAAAAATAGGAAAGCAAAAGTAGAAATATTGGAAATATTTGACACAATTTTGTAGATGTTCATATAAAATGAAACATGTCTGTATGTGTCAGGAGTAATTTGTGAGTGTAGAATGAAACATAGTGAAAAAGGAGGAGAAATGAAAAAATGCAACCAATTCCAAGAAAACAACATGAAATTAATGAGAAAAATGAATTGTTGGGCTATAAACATGATGGTCTTTTATACATTTGTCAGAAAGTGATAGGTGAAAACATGAATCAACTTACAAAAGATCAATGCAGCAATGCCATTGAAAATTGCAGACACGCATATCGACTAGACAGACTTTTCACCAAACACGCATTATTAGCATCATAAGAGGACAACGGAACCATTATCAGATACAGGGGTCAACAAAGACCTACACAGATCTGGCTGACTACATGTCACAACTGCAGTTGAGGACAGGTTCAGTAAGGTTCGTCACTTTATTGAAAGACTCACCACTGCAACCACTTCAGCTACAGCAATACCAATATTGCATAGGATCTCAACGCTGACAGTGAGGAACCATCTTCCTGCCACAGGTATTCACAGGCAACAACCATTTCGAGGAATGATCAGAAATGGCTGTCAATGGTACTAAGGACACAGTATGGTTACACTGGTTTAGTGACAAGTCACATTTTTCGCTTGTCCCTACAGACGGAAGATGCTGTGTTTACAAGCATCCAGAAGGATGTTAAACAGGAAATGGAAAGGTTTGTTGTTAGTAGTTTTATGATGTGGACTGTCATCTCCCATACCGGTAGTACAGACTTGGTAGACAGCCAGGACCATTTAACAGCACAATATTGCACAGATGAAATTCTTCTGCCACACCTCCATCCAATTATGCAACAAGCAAACATCATTTTCAACATGGCAATGCCTAACTTCTTCATATGGCAGGGATGAGTGGCCCTCGAGGTCCCAAGAATATTTACAGGATCTTCTTGATCAACATTTGCAAGCATGTCAGCAAACAACTACAGAATACTTGGCTCTAGTACTACATGAAGCATGGGTTGACATCCGTAATTTGCAAGTTGATTGGTTACACAGCACAATGCCAAGCATCTGGACTCTCAAAGGGTCCATGACAGATATTGAGAACAGATGATATTCACTTTGACATTCATTTTGTTCCAAATGTTCCATTATACACCTCAGTTAGTGGCAATGACTAGTGCCAGATTTGAACAAGTTATTATGTTTTAGTGAGTATTCAAATAATACATAAATCATACATCTGAAAACCACATGGGCATTTCTGAGGGGTTTTTTTTGTTTTTTTGGGGGTTTTTTTGTCGAGCATATTTTCAGAGACCAAACCCTGTCCAGTGCTACCAGAAGCTGTTACAAGGGTTAACTGGCTCAGTCTAACTGTATGTTTGTTCATGTTATTCATCACTACTGTTGGCTATCTCACAGTTCCAAGATGCAAATCCTGGAGCTAATCGTTACCATCAGATGCTGTGTTTCAGGTTCACACTAGGTACTAATTACATCAGTATTTGGATGTTACTGTACTCAGTGATGAGCTCTCTGACAGAAACCATGGCAACTGCAACAAGGTTCTAACAATAACACAAGATTGATATCCAGAATCTCAAATAAAATAAGGATGAAGATGCAAGAAGTAGTCTCGAACCACTGCCCAAAATAGGGAAGCCGAAATCCTGATATCTGTAATCTGAGGATGACAACAGTTTCAAGTGGAGGAAATCTTGACGTTTATACAGTTGCCATCATACAAGCTGTCCACAGGCTATCATACATAAGAAGCAGTTCCAGAGACCAGCATGAGACTGGCACTTTCCATGATCTTGTAAGACCTTCATCACTATAACTAGGACCCTAGAGAATGGCATGCATTCATCTGGGCAGTAACAAGCATATTTAACGTATCCGTCAAACTTTCATACTATGCAATATCTTTTACAAAACTAATCATAGTCTGAAGAAACGCGTTGCAATCATGAGTGTATGGAACTATAGTCATAATATTTCCCATACATCCTCACATATCCCTACATTTATCATAGCCAAGAATAGCCGCAAAATTGCTGATGCGACATTTGGCAACATTTAATTATTGCTCACGTTTATTACCCAATGGGCAGCTGAGATAGAAGTTATTACTTTAGCATTACGTGCCCAGTAGGTGTTATTGATTTCCTGACGACTTCTTACAGTTGTTGGAATCATAATTCTACGTTTTGGCGTCTTTTGTTACATTGTTGCCTGAAGCATCAGGGCATATTGCACAAATGTGGGTAACAAATGCCGACTTCAGAATTTGGTTCTTATGACTGAGGAGATCGTTTTGTTTACGGACTCGAATATATTTCAGTCTGAGCTGTAATGGTAAGAGGTCTACAGATCATATCTCCCATGTGAATCAGAGCAATGTGCGCCTCCTTGTTAAGGTCCGGCATTATCACACCAGCTCATGAGGGAGAAATGATCTGTATTCCTTGAATGCAACTGTCTAGTTCATGTGGTGCAAGTGGTCTGGAGACTGCCAAGTCCTAACTCTGCCAGTTAGGTGTTCTTTTGTAAAAGAAATATCGCAGGATTTAATAAAACAAAATGACTTTTGAACTATACAGTTTTAGCACTATCTTTTACTTGAAAATATCAACTTTTACTGATAACTGAAGGTACATGATTCACCAATTCTCTAGTCAAGAGTGTTTGTTTCACAGCAAACAGTGTGTCACACGTGTACCAGACTATGCTCTGAGAAAGTGGTATGGCATCTCAGCATTTCCACTTAAGCACTATCTGTGTGTTGGTCTTGGCTATTTTAGGCATAGCTTGAACTTGAGCATTATATGCTCCAGGTTGACAATGGTCTACAGATATCATGTCTTCCTGGTAGACAAAGGTCAATGGATACCACATGTTCCAGGTAGACGATGGTTAGATATACCACACCTACCAGGTAGACGATGGTTAGATATACCACACCTACCAGGTAGACGATGGTTAGATATACCACACCTACCAGGTAGACAATGGTTAGATATACCACACCTATCAGGTAGACAATGGTTAGATATACCACACCTACCAGGTAGACAATGGTTAGATATACCACACCTACCAGGTAGACGATGGTTAGATATACCACACCTACCAGGTAGATGATATAAGTTATTCATTGGTCACGAGTGGGGCATGAGTTGATGTACCCTCAATGTTAATTTTGAACTGTTTGAAGCATGGGTATCGAATCCTACACTTCAGACAACCTGTGAATAAAACAATTCAAATCTTGCATATTGTTGTGTTTCCCACAGGTATTGCCTGAAGTACCATGAATTACCATGAGTACCCAATGAGTTGTACACTGAAGAGCACTTAGGCAATCAGAAAACAACACTTATGTGTGAGGTAAGATAAAGGTCAGTGGATACCACATCCTCCAGGTAGACAATGGTTAATGGATATATCTTCCAAGTAGACAATGGTCAGTGGATACCACATCTTCCAGGCAGACAATGGACAATGGTGCATAGATACTGGATATTCAAAGGAAACAATGGTGCATAAATGCCAGATCCTCTAGGGAGACAATGGTGTATAGATACCAGATTTTCTTGGGAGACAATAGTGCATATATACCAGATCTTCTAGGAAGACAATGGTGCATATATACCACATCTTCTAGGGAGACAATGGTTTACAGATACCAGACTTTCTTGGCAGACAATGGTGCATAGATACCTGATCTTCTAGAGAGACATTGGTGCTCAGATACCGGATATTCTAAAGAAACAATGGTGCATAAATACCAGGTTGTCCTTGCAGACAATGGTGCATAGATACAGATCTTGACAAATAATGGTGCATAGATATATGGTCTCCTAGGCAATTAATTGTCAGGGCATCCAAGAATTGAATTTGACTCTCCCAAGTGAGTCAGATGGTGAAAGGAATCCAACCATTCCTGGAAACAAAAATGAGTCCTGACCAAGTAAACAAATACTTGATAAAAGGTTCAGTTATTTGTCCTATTTAGGACAATGGTTATTAGCTACAGTTATGCATCCTTATCTGTGACATTGGTTAGTGGCTGCAACTATGCGTCCCTTCTCTAAGACAATGATTATTGGTTCAAATATTGTCTTTCTCTAAGACAATAATTATGGGCTCCAGTTATGTATCCCTTCTCTAAGACGATGGTTATTTGCCCCAGTTCTTCATCCTTTCCTAGGGCAATGATTATTTGCCCAGTAATTTGTCTTTTCAAAGACAATGGTTATCCGTCCTTCTCTATAAGTAACACAATGGTTACTGGCCCCAGTTATGTGTCATTCTCTAAGACAATGGGTATTGGTACCATTTGTTTGTCCTTTCCTACGATAATGGTTTTGGCTCCAGCTATGAGTTCCTTTCTAAGAAACTAATTATTGGTTCCACTTACCTCAATCTGGCAAATGAGTCAGAGTGTTTCTCCAACTGTGACCACAAAAAAGGTGAATGGCATTGAGTATTTGTGGCACAGTGGTTTGTACGGTTGAATTGACTTGTACACATGGGATATCGTTTTGTAATTGCTTCAATTTGGGTTTCTATTGAGAGTAGTATTAAAACCCTTTCAGTTAACTTAGACCTCCAAGTAAAACAAGAGTGAATACCTTCAGGTCCTTCTGGCAGATAATAAAAATGGCTCCAAGGCCCTTGAGACAGAGGTGAATGGTTACAGGTTTTCTTAGCAGACAAAGATTAATAGTAACAGGTCTCCTTGGCAAACAGAGGTGAATAGTAAGAGGTGTCCTCGCAGACAGCGGTTAATGGGAGCAGGTTTCCTTGCAGACAGAGGTTAATGGTAACAGGTGTCCTTGGCAGATAAGGGCGAATGGAACAAGTCTCCTTGGCAAACAGAGGTGAATAGCAACAGATGTCTTTGGCAGACAGGAGTGAATCAAACAGACCTCACTGGCAGACAGTAGTAACTGTAAATGGTGTCTTAAGCAGACAGGAGAAAATGATAAAAGGCTTTCTTGGCAGACTGAGGTGGATGGTAAGAAACCACCATGCCTAACAGGATCGAATAGTAACAAGCCTCCTTGGTAGAAAGAGGTGAATGTCTCCTCGGCAGAAAGTGGTGAATGGAACTGGTCTCCTTGGCAAACAGAGGGGAACAATGACTGAGGCAAATGGTAACAGGCCCCTTTTGGCAGACAGAGACAGAGACAGTAGTAGACAATGGTGAATAGATTCAGATATCCTTAACAGAAAGTGGTGAATAATTTCACGTGGCCTTGGCAGACAGTGGTGAATGGAAGAGGTCTATTTGGCAGACAGTGGAAAATGATTATAGGTTTGTTTTCTTGGCATACAGGGCTGGATGGTCAGAGAGCGGTGAATAGTTTCAGGTGCCCTTGGCAGGCAGTGGTGAATGGAACAACACTACTTGGCAGTGGAGCATCATCATAGGTTTCCTTATGAGGCAGATGTGGATCGTAACAGACTACCATGGCAAACAGCGTAAATGGTAGCAAAGTGCCTTGGCAGACAGAGGTCTCTCTGGCAGACAGTGGTGAATAATTTCTGATCTCCCTTACAGACAGTGGTGAATAGTTTCAGGTGCCCTTAACAGACTGTGGTGGAAGGTAACAGGTGTACTTGTCAGACAGAGGTGAACATTAAAAGGTATCCTTGGCAGACAGTGGTGAATGACAACAGGTGTCCTTGCCAGACAGCAATGAAAGCAACAGGTGTCCTTTCCAGACAGTGGCGAAAGGTAACAGGTGTCCTTGCCAGACAGAGGTGAATGGCAGCACATGTCCTTGCCAGACAGAGGTGAATGGTAGCAGGTGTCCTTGCCAGATTGTGGTAAATGACTCCAATTCCATCTGACAGACAGTGCATTCACTTTGAAAGTATTGAATTAGTTTATGTAGTTATGTTTGTTGAAAGATTTTAGTTAGGTCAAATTTTTGCCCATCAATTTCATTTTCAGAGTAGTACCAACAGTATACCAACAGAATGATCCAGTCTGTCAAAGGTTCCACAATGAAACTTGTTCATCAAGCCTGTTGGTGGTTCCATTTTGGCAAGAAAGCTTTACCTTGGAATAATTTGTTGAATAATTTCATTGTGGCAGCAAGGCTACAGCATGACTCTTCTGCTGATAGTTTCGGATTGGAAGCAAGTCCAGTATGTTGAAGGTTCCAAGCTGAAAGCAAGCTTGTCAATTCTGTTCAAAGTTTAAAGAGGAGAGCAAGACTGTAGTTTGTCAAATCTGTTTAAGGCTACATGTTGCTAACAGAGTTCTAGTTTGATGAAACCTCCTGTTCTTCAGTGTTTTAGACTCTAGCCTATCCAGTTTGTTGAAAGCTTCCTGTTGAGAGCAGGACCTTAACCTGTAATGCTTGCTCAGTCTTTGCTGAAGTTGCATGCCAGCTGTAGATTGGAAATGATACATATCACAAAGGTTAATTAAGCTGTATGCATAGATACAAGGCTGATCATAACTTGAAGCGTACACCAAACACTCACCTGATTCTGCATAAGAAATGGAAGAAAGACCTCACAGCGTCACTGACTCCTTAACTCTTAGTAAAAGATGTGTGAAACCCATTTCTGGTGTCACCCACTGTGATATTGCTAGAATATTACTAAAAGCATGCATAAAATCAAACTCACTCTCTCCAACTCAGTGACACTTTCAAACACTGAGCAAGCCAGTCCTTTTATATTTGATAATAGGTTTGGAAAATCAAAAATGTGAAAAAAATGAGAATGTATTCATGGCCTTTAATCATTTTGTACTTCATTTGCGCTGAAGAAATGGTGACTGTAACCTTTTACCTGACGCTGTCAGATCTGAAATCTGAACAGTTCTCTGTACTTCAGAGATAATGCAAAAGACAGCTTTCTGGCTGAACCAACCCCAGTCTGTACATTCCTGTAACCCTAACATCTGATGAATAAGTACACATGCAATGAAACACTGGGTTCTTCAATTCTCATATAACCCGATAAATGTTGGTAACCCATACTTCCTTTCTATGAAGTACATCACAACTATGACTGATATGTTTACTTTAGCCTCATTATCGCATGAAAATATGATAAAGAAATAGTTTTTCTCTCTCAAATACTTGGTGGAAAATAACATTCAGTAAGACATACGTCAAAAAACCCTGTCTCCAGTAAAAAGAAAGGCTTTTAAGTTCATATTACGTGTATTTAGGAAAGCAGTTCCATAACTGAAGGACAGCAGCCTTAGGGTCAATATATTGCGCACAATGGTAATCAGCAAGATTTTAATGATAGAAAGCTATCTGTACTTGCCAATCACAACACATGGAGCTGTTACACCTCTCCCTCAAGTTTAACACTGAGCCCTGAGCTAGTAATTGCCACGCATGAAACAAGTACAGGCAGCATTCAGTAGAAGATCAGGTTTTGTTGGTAGGATTGGGGCTTCACATGCAGATGCAACCTGATACTGTATAAGGGGTATATTACTCATAATGACCAATGCAGCAAAGGCATTAATTATTTGCTGCAGTAGATTTCATTTGGCATAAAAGGACAATAGCAGTGAAGATTAGGTATGTGGATGAAAGCATTGATGAGAAGGATGTTCACAAAGAGAGTTCCAAGTGACAGTAATATCTGTCACACCCACCATTCTTAAGTCTCAAAGTCTGACAAGAATTTTGTAAGTGGTATTTTAGAAGTATATAGTACAATAAAGAACACATGATAAGGATACAAATTTCTTTAATTCTTGAGAGCGATATTTTGAGGCAGATTCTTTTACCTTGCTTCAAAACAGTACAGATATTTGTATCAAATATTAACTTGTTTTCCTAATAAATTTGTCATTATCACATTTCACTTGAATCACAGTAAGCATGTTGAGCACTCGCTGTTACATGCACCAGTCCTAAATGAAACACATAAAAGACAGCAAAACTAACCAGAGAAACACATGTATTCAGTGGACCATGTGTTCTAATGGAGAGTTGCAGAAAAATGGATTCAACTTGTTCTATTATTACCACCAGAATGGATGAAGAGATACAGTCTTCTGAAAATGTGAAGCTTTACTGTTTCTACATTATTACCTTTGACTGTAAACAGTCCTGGGCCTAGATTTTTTAAGCTCTCTTAGTGCTAAGAGTGTCGTAACTGCCATACATTAACATTATCTTATGACTATCTTAGCGCTAAGAGAGCTTTGAAAATCTAGGCCCAGGATTTTAGAGAGAAGTTATATTCTCCTTTCCACAGATTATGACAATGCCCTTAGATTGGTCAGCATGAGGCCATGGAGGTTCTGTTTGCCACACAATACTATCATGACAGCTGTAATATTATCAGACAAGACCAGTGGTAGAAATGATGAGTACCATAAGTAACTGTTTCAGGTACAGTGTAACCAAACAACTCAATCAAATTACAATCAGATCTTTACACCAAACCAGTACGTCTCTGCTTCAAGAACCAACAACACCTCCATAGAAGGTTCTATCAGGTGAACCCAATGGTACAACTGTCTATATTAAATCATCACCATCACAAAATCAAAGTTATCATCTAATATGTGTGAAGGATACATGTGCTCTTGAGTCTGTCATATGCTAGTTTTATAAATCAGTTCTCAAAACCAATTCACTGATTAGAAAGTACATATGTTGACCACCTTCCTTCAGATGTGATTTTAAAGAGATTGACAAGATACTGAGCTGACAAGCATAGCCTAAAGATTACATGATGCCATTTAGAAAGTGGTCAAATGCAACATATGTCGTATTTGGGATTTCACCTTCTCAGTAAAGCACTAATTCTAATACTTTTTTGGTTGAGTCCCATCTGGGATTCGAACCCGCACCCTCAGAGTCAGACACCTAATTGCCAGCACACAAAGTCAGCTGCCTAACCCGCTCAGCCACCGTGACTTCCAATGAAAGTCGGACAACTGGTAGTCTGGACTGCGTACTTTGTGTACCCCTCTGATAAGTGTGAATTGGCATGGCTCCCATGGAAGTCACGGTGGCTGAGCGGGTTAGGCAGCTGACTTTGTGTGCTGGCGATTAGGTGCCTGACTCTGAGGGTGCGGGTTCGAATCCCGGATGGGACTCAACCAAAACAGTACTAGAATATGTACTTTACTGTGGAAGTGAAATCCCAAATACGACATATGAAGCATAGACTTGTTGGTTGCCATTTCTAATCATGAAGATATATCCAAAAGGCATTTGGCGTTTAAGCATCCCATCTGTAATATATAGCATTTTACAGGATAATTAGCATCAAGCACTTAGTTTCAGCTTGTGGTTCATAAAAAGCAGGTAAATACAAAACCAAACCATGATTTGAACTGAGGACATTTGGATCGATTCAGTACTGTGAATGCAAGAGCCCCACACACCAAAGACCCCAAACAGAGTCAATACTTGCTGTTTGATGTGATTTGCTTCATGCACGTCCAGTCGGAATGGCGACACAGACGGTACTCTCTGCATCTCCACACTGACACCATCTACATACCAAACATGGTCCTCTTCCGTCACATCTTGAGGGCAGGTGCATTCATCTGCAACATGAAAGACAGTGTGAAAGGGAATGTGAAAGTAGGTAACTACAAATACCGAGTGAGTGAGGTGGGAGAACCCGCTTAAGACTCCCTGTAGACTAAGGCTTAGTGTCTAAATATACATAATTTTGATAGAAACAAACAAACCCATTTTAATTGAAACGGAGCCCCAGGGAGATCATAGATTCAGAACCCAGAAATGTAGACTTGCTTTATTTAGAGCCTTAGCACTGCAGGGGGGGGGGGCTAGACTGTAGGGAAAATTAGTGGTTCAGGGACAGTGAGACAGGCTAGGCTCCCTGCATCTTTTTCAGTGCTTCCAAACTCCAGCCATCCTGAAATGTCAGTTTGATGTGATACAGTAAAAGGTACTCTGTCTCCATTTCTGCTGGCATTGAGCAAACTTGTGTGATCATGTGATATGATATACTCTTCCTCTTGAACACTCATAACAAATATAGGGTGCTGGAGTAGCCAAGTGGTGAAAGTGTGTCCTCTTGTCACTCTGAAGACCTGGGTTTGACTCCCCACATAGGTGCAATGTGTGAAGCCAAGTTCTGGTATTCCCCACACAGATATTGCTGGAATATTGTTAAAAGTAACATAAAGCTGAACTCATTCACTCATAAAGGTAAGCTGGGTATTTTTTCATCTACATTTATTAAAAATTATTTTTCAAGCAGAATGCCCAGTTGTCGGTTGATATGGGAGATAATAAACACATGAAAAGAATGGATGGCATAATGGAAGAATGAGTGAGTTTAGTTTTACGCCGCACTCAGCAATATTCCAGTGGTCTGTAAACAATCGACTGCACCAGACAATCAAGTGATCAGATAATCCACTTATCAACAGTGAATGATCCACCTACACAATTTGGATAAGATGACATGTGTCAGCCAAGTTAGCAAGTCTGACAATCCAATCGTGTCAGTCGCCTCCTACGACATGCATGGTTTACTAAAGATCAAATTTAACCCCAATCTCAACAGGTGCCTCACAAGGAGAAAAGGCTGATGTGCTGCATATCTTTGACACTTACCTGCTTGGTAAACCAATGGTCATGACAAAGGTGCCAACTTTCCTAGAAATATTATGAGTGTGAATCTGACATTCAAACTGATGATCATAGATTTGTAAGGATGCATCTTTAAATGGTGAAACAAAGTGTCCTAGACATCTCGAGCACAAGTGCCCACTATCTGAACACCAAAATGGCAATATATGACAAGCGCGGTATGGCTACGAGGGCCTGAATGTTTTAAGTGAACAGGAACAACTGAATCTTGTTAAGAGGTTGGTGAATTTCAACACTTGAACGTTTTTCACTTGTAACACAACTACATGTGTGAAAACTGCTGATTTTAGATGTTTAGGATCAGCCTTGTAATATTTGAACATTAGAGGGTCTGAGCCAAGCACACTTTCCTTGAAAAATGTAGGTGAAGACACTACAAACACACACATAAAAACTCCTCTTGGGTCACTGACTTGCTGACAGAGTTTCTCTTGAAGTTGATAATACCAGCCGTGTTCACTCATTTTTAACCAGTACATCATCAAATGTTCAAAACATGCAAGCATACAAGACTAAAAAGGTTGATGTTCGAAATTATGGTATTTTTCATTTTTACTTCAAGGTTTCCAAAATAGGAACCTCTGACATTTCTACTGGGCTAGAAATAGCCTCCTTCTTTATGGATTCTATTCATGATGGAGGATGAATACTGGCAACGTGATTTGGGCTGATTGAGGAAGTTGGTCATTGGACAAATATGTCTGGAACTCCTATAACTGGCCTACCAGGAATTATGGGTAATGGCAGAGATAAACACTTCCTGTCCGTGAAGGTAAATACAGATTGTTTACTGCTGAATGAATGTCTAATCTATGATTATTCCTATTTATGAATGTGACTGTCCAGACTAACACGAATAAAAATAATATGTTCATAAGCAACGGCAGAGGGTTGAGTGGGTAGGGGGAAAGGTGACCAAAGGGGTGAGTGTGGGTGAGCAACTCTGATATAATAATAAAAGAGTGGAGATACTGAGCGATTGAGCAGATGTATCGGTGAATGAATGATATAGTGCTTACAACTCTCAAGCGAGGGCAGAACAACATTCTAATTTCCCATGCAATCATATAAAGAATTGCAAGAAAATGTCGTAGGTATCTGAGGATTGGTATTCCTATGAAAATTGCAGTCATATTTGTCATTAAGATCTGCTGTATATACCAACATATAGCAGGTGTTATGTTTCAAGTAAGACCTGGGCAACCTTTTCCCTGTACAAACTGTTTCAGCTTCACTGATGGACACACATAAAATACACACCTACAGCAGCAACCTTAGCTTCATAAAGAACATGGGACAAAATAAGTTAGGACTACTGGTATTTTGTTTTTATATTTCATCAGTGTGTCAGTGAATAAATAAATCATCATTCATCATTTCAAAATTTGGATATATCCCTAGCATTTTTTATACAGAATATATACAATCACTCCACTATACATGCTGATAGGTTTTGGAGAAATATGTAACACGCTTGATATAAAACCAGTCTGTAAAATATTTTATTGCCTGAAACACAGGCTATGCTGAAGGTGTGTACAGACAATAATAAGAAAAATGTTCCAAAACAGCATTAACTGTCAATGTTCACACACACAAAACAACCTTACCCAATACAAAGGTTCAGATGGTCATCAGAAATACAAGAATTCATTAGTTTTATGCTTTCAAATCAACTGATACAGAGATCTGGTCTAATCATGAAATACTTGAAACAATTTTCTCATTGTCATTTGTTACATCCATTCATAATGACAGGCAATATTTGAAGAAAATTTCACTAATAAACAAAAAACAAACATAAAGTAGAATTACACCCTTAGATTTTCATATCTTAAGGATGAGAAAAATTACATTGCAGATTCTCTAGTTTCCACTGACATAATATGAAGTGAGAATGGAATGTAAAAATGTGAACATTTTATAGAGTTTCTATGGGAACAAAGGTACATGCAGCAGTAGCTTGGTGCTTTAAGCATTGCTAATCATCCCTAAGACCCTGGTTCAATTCCCCACAATGAATCAATGTGTGAAGCCAATCATGTGTTTTGAGTGTACATGTGCAGTCTTGGAACATATATTCTGGAGTTGTCTTATTTCAGTTGTCCTAAGTTGTTACATGTGATTCACAAGGGATTGTGGGATAATCTAATGGTTAAAGAGTTAGCTCATCACAAAAAAGACCTAGGTTTGATTTGTACAATATGTGAAGCCTATTTTGGTGTCATCTGTCATGATATTGCTAGAATATTGCTACAAGCTTAAAACCTAACTCACCCACTCCCTCACTCCCTCATCCATGTGATTCATGATTATCAGGAACATCAGGTTTGTCCATAGGGTTAAATAATTTAACACTAATCTTTCTCTTTTCCATTTCCATATTATCAGATTTGGTTGATCACTAAGCCAGGTACAAAAAACAAAACAAACAAAACTTGAGTGGTCACGATGACTTCTTGGCATTTGTTCATGGATTTTAATATCAGGCAAAACTCTGGCACTCAAAAGGAGTGGATAAAAAGTCAGTAGTGGTGAGATAAAACAGTATCCATGACAAACAAAACATCAATTTGACTGTAATCATTCAGGCAAGGTATTTGTAATCACAACATTCTTCAGTTTGGATAGCGGTGTAGTGTTATATGATTACATATCACATGGTTTAAACAAATACAGAATTATTTCCATACTCTGTGTGATAAACTGACCGCGTTTTCTTTGGCTGTCATAACTGTGAGGTTTTAATTCTATTTTAATTTGTTTTCAATAGTGGCTGTGAGTGAATGTGAAACCTGTCAGCCTTATTAAATTAGCATGAGTTATTACGCAGCTGAAAAAGCACAGAAAGATGCAATTTTCAGTAAAGTAAGTTATTCCACCTCAAAGTATAGCATGACATCTACCAGAGCACCAAGTAACTCAAAAGTTATCTATTTCCTGAAATAAGACAACTGTAAAACTGTTAGCATTAAGGCTGCAATAAGGGATAAGTGAGTCAATATTGACACTCACAGTCAGTATTTGCTATATGACCTTGACTTTGACCTTGACCTTGAATATAATTTCTACTCATTAATCTTAAGACTGGATTAATTTCATCTTTTTAATAACAGCTAATAACATATACTACAGTAATGAGTTTTGGTTATTAAAAATATACATATATTTGAAATCAGATTGTCATATACTAAAGAAAATGGGGAAGATATGAAATGGCACATCTAATACAATTAATATTTTGAATACTTAGGAGATAAACATACTGTGTTGGAAAATCAGAGGTACATAACGAAAATATAATAGCTCTAAATCTGATTTAAAACCCAACACGTAGCGTGAGGTTTTAAATGCCAAATTGAGAGCTATCATAATTTTGTCATATACATCTGATTTTCCAACACAATACGTTTATCTCCATTCTACCATAACCGTGTTATTCAGATTTTAAACAAATACATAAAGTGATGGAAAATCAGAGGTATATGACGTGATTATGATAGCTCTAAATTTGGCATTTAAAACCTCACGCTATGTGTTGGGTTTTAAATCAGATTTAGAGCTATTATATTTTCGTTATGTACCTCTGATTTTCCAACACAGTATGTTTATCTCCTAAGTATTCAAAATATTAATTGTATTAGATGTGCCATTTCATATCTTCCCCAATATATTAACCAATCACAATGCAGTATTTACTGAAGTCATGGTAGAATAATATTTACCAGCACACACTCTGCAACACGCAACCAACCCCATCTCCGAACTATTTAGAAAACTTTGCTGTATCTTTCACTTGGTCAGGCAAAACAAGAGTTCATTCTTTCAAAAACCATTCATCACAACACTGTTCCATCACGTGGATAGTGAGATCAAGAGTCACCTACAATTTACTCATAGTTCAGCATTAATTTTGCAATGTCAAAGATGTAAGATGGTGGCCAGTGCAGACTTGGGTGGGGATCTGTTGAAATCCAGATCCCATCTGGGTATCACCTATGAAGGTTTCTGAATCAGTAGATAAAATGCAGCCACTTACTAATGTTCCTGGCACTACAAGGCAGAAATCAAAATGGCCATTTTCAGTCAACTGGAACTCTAGATGTTAAAGCTACAGAAATCTTCATATCAGTATGTAATCCTTTTATAGAGTGACAAAGAGCTTTAATACTGTGTATCCCAGGTACATGTTTAGAAGAATTACTTTGTGAAGCACAGGTGTCATGATAAAATAAGTAAAAATGGCTGTTTTTGTTAGTTAATTTAACTATGCCAAAAAAACTGAACTTGTCCATCTCATATTTGTGGTATATTTAGCAACCCTTGCCTAAAATGGTCTGTCAAGGACATATTCATGTTTAAATATTTATCAAACACTTTTCAAATCCTCTGAAGTCATGCGTTTTGACACATTTCTCTACAAATAGTGAAGAGATTTAGCATAATCCTTCTTATCAGTCACAGAGATTTAAATAACTTTCTTAAATTTTGCAACTGTCGTATATACTGAAATGTCTCGACAACACAACCAGTTCTTTATATAATTAATGAGAGAGGTATTTTTGCAATATTCAACCAGTCTCAAGGTGAAGGATGAAAGGAACTGGCGTTTCATATTGCACCCATGTGGAGAAATAAACCCTGGGCTTCAGCATGCCAAGTAAACACCTTAACCACAAGGCTACATCAACATCCCTTTCAAACTTGACAAAATTAATAAATGACTTCCTCTAATTTGCCTTCAGTGTCATTAAATGACCAAATTAGTGATACCTAACATTCAAAAAGTAATCATCCAAAATGCAGGCATTAAGGCATTAATGATTCACCATCATATCGGTCACATGATATAATTAAAACGGTGCACACAAAAACTGATCCAAATTTGAAGAGAATTACATAAAATTAGATGGAACCAGTCTGTAATTGGTCTGTAAGACGTGAAGTTCCTTTTTCAAGAAGTTTCAAAGCTATTTGTTGTTCCTTCATCTTGTAGATTAAGTTTACGCAGTTGAAGACATTAGCCATGAAACACAATACAAAAGTTATTATCCTTACAAAAATGTTTCATGTTCATGTTCTAACTTTCTAACATTTTAGCCTAGTGGTTAAAGTGTTTGCTCATCATGCTGAAAGCCCTGGTTTGAATCCCTACATGGGTACAATGACTGAAGTCTATATCTGGTATCCACTCAGTGATACTGCTAGGATACTGCTAGAAGCAGCAGAGTAGTCAACCCCGTCACTCATTCAGGTGGAATAGCCTTGTAGCAAAAGCATTCGCTCATCACGTCATAAAAAGCATGCTCAATTCCCCTTATGGACACAATTGGTGAAGCGTATTTCTGGTGTCTCCTGGAATATTGATTAAAAAAACCCAATTCACTCATTTCCAGTAGGATAAAATGTATGTATGTGTCATTACAAGTAGACCAGCTTGTTAAGGTATCAAAACTTCAATGCGACTGAGTGCTACACAAGTAATGCTTGCAACAATGTCCAATACACACAAACAAAGCCTATGGACATATGTATCAATACCAGCTGGATGAGGAGATTCAGTTGAAGCAACGTGTCCTTTGTGTACTGAACTCAACATAGCTCTCCCATACATGTCCATGCTATATCAAACATTTTCAGTAAGTCCATGTTTAGAGATAGTTTAAGATGGGGAGGACTAGCTACATTTCGAGATCGTCAAAGTAAACATCAGTGAGCAAATCAACAATATCAAAGCTGTTATTCAACAAACATGAGCTGACAGCTGGTTTTCCATTAAGGAGGTATGGAAGCAATTTTGGACACCTTATTCTTGAATATTCCCACACAACCATATCGGTTTGGAAGCATTTCAGAATGAAATGACAACATTCTGCTTGTCCATCCTTTGGTTTGTATAGCAATAGACAGTTGTTTTGTATGTTAACTGCACAAAATCTGCATGGAAAGCGAAAACCTTACTCAGATGTTGAACAAGATACTGGCTTATTGTTGAATAATTCAACATGTTGGTAAGAACCATGGTATTTGTTTTATTTATTTTTAATTCTTTTGTTTAGTCGTGGCAGTTGAAACTGTTCATCAAACTATGACCTTGACCTTGACCTTGACAACTGTTTTGTTCCATCAAAATGTGTATATTACTGCTCTGTAATTCACCTTGACCTTTAACATCATGATCTGTATAATCAAATCTCTGTTCCCATTGCACAAATTTTTACCTTGACAATTATGTTTTCCATCTTTGACATACAGATGATTATGCTTTCAAATACAGTCAGATCTGTCAGATCCAGCAAGTTGTCAACACCAGTATAAAAGCTCAGTCCCATCCATGACTTTTATCATGAGTTCCACAATCCAGCACATCATTTAAAGTGGATTATTTCTTCAGTCCCGATGAGTGTTGGTCTAGACAACTACCACTGTATTTTAAATAATATCCAGTCTTTCTATTCTATGCCTCTGTAAACATCAATGCAATGGGAGATCAAGTCAGATGGTCTCTAAGAGAATGCCCAATCAGTATACAGCATTGATGGGTTATACAGACAATTTTCAATAACATTTCAGATTCAGTTCCTACTACGTTGCGTCAACACACTCAGATAGCAGTCAGAGTTAATGCCTGGTAAATTTCTTCACCACTATTCCTGTCTGGACTGAACAAATGAAATCCATACTAACCACAAATATTCCACCAACAAGTGAACATGTGATGGCTTCAGATAGTGTGATGTCTACATAACCCAGCACAGATGTTGCATTTCATTTTTGATCTACTGAAATCAGATCTGTTGCACCAAATGCATGAACATTCACACAGAGAATTTTAAAACCTCCACAGCCACTGGCCGATGTGAAAGTTCACCTGTTGTGACTTCTTATGGTGTGTCTATCACCACTCAATACACAAATGAAGGACCATCAGCTGTAGAATAAACAATGGCATGTACAAGCATAAAATGACCTTGACCTTCAAATACAGAATGCTCTTGCCTTATTCTATTCTAAAAACAATAAATGTAATCATGATAACGAAGGGTTTAGTCACCATTGACAGGCTTCCATTCCTTTTGTAAAATAAATCAGCATTAAAAGCACATTTACTGACTCATAAAATAACACTGACATTAGGAGTCACAATCTCATAAAACTGATCAAGGGTTACAAAGAGATTTCACAATAAGTCAAATGTTAGTCATTTATGTACTTATTGTGAATTGTGATGAGCAATACTATCACAGGTTTGCTGTTGCTGATTTGATTTTGATATTTTCTTGGAGAATTCAGTCACATATATTGCAGGATTCCCTAAGTGGTCTCAGATACTGTATCCTGCTACACACATTTGATAACAATAATATCATCTTCTATAGCACAGCCTCCAAACACCAAGTGACTGCTCATGGTGCTTAATCAGGATTTGATTACTACTGCCTCGGATAACCCAAACTGACTGTTGGGTGCTAGAAGGTTCTAGTCACATGACTTTATCCAACCGGACACTCATTTGCTGCTGGATGAACAGCAATTTTGTACAAACTCACTTGCCTAAGGTGAGACCACATGTATGACATGTGCTTCATTATGGGGCAGAACTGAAGTCCTAAAAGCTCCCAGGAGTCAGGCTGCCAAACATAAAGAAGAGTGGATATTAAAGTGCAAAATATGTTAACCTTGGTGTGAAAATCCACAAAAACTTGACAGGGTACCACTGAAGCAGAAAACATCAATGAAATGCATCAAGTTGTGATTCCTTCTGACATTAAGAGTCTTGGTTTAGCCTTGTGAGTATGCATTCACTCATAACACTGATGGCCCATGTTTGATTTCCAGAAATGTGTAGAACAAAGTACATGTCTAATGTACCCCCAACATGCTATTTCTGGAATACTGGTAAAAGCTGTAAATCCCCCAAACTCGGTATCTCCTGACATTAAGGTGACAGAGTGTGATATGATTCAGTCATTGCTGAAGGGTGATGGGTTAGCCTACTGCTTCAAGCAGTCACTCATCATGCCAAAAACCTGGGTTGAATTTCCCACATGGGGAAAATTTGTGAAGCCCATTTCTGGTGACCCCTGCTGTGAACGTGCTGGAATATTGCAGCATAAAACCTCCCACTCACTCATCCACCCACTCACCCATTAAGGAGCAGCGGGGTAGTCTGTTGGTTGAAGCATGTTGAAGACCCTTTCTCTCTCACTCACTCACTCACTCACTCACGCACCCACCCTCCCATCCTCCCACCCACTCATCCACTCACCCATTCATCCACTCACCCATTAAGGGGCAGCGGGGTAGTCTATTAGTTGAAGCATGCTGAAGACCCTCCACATGGGTACAATGTGTGAGGCCAATTTCTGGTGATCACAGTAGTAATATAAAACGAATATTGCAGCATAAAACCTCACTTACTCCCCCACCCATAATTAACTGCTGAAAGAGGCATCCCATTCACTTATTAACTCACTCCTACACGAGGAGACATCCCACAATGCCTTTGGGACAGAGACCAGATATCCGTGTGGTGGGAGGCAGGAATTAACCAACAGTTAATGTACATCCCCAAGTCTATATGTGATGCTACTTTAATACTATTATCCTAATCACTCCTCATCTATCACAGATCTGATTAAACTGTGCTGGATACAGTCGCAAGTGTTTCCTGTTGCCAAGGATAAATCATCTTCATGAAAGTCCACTCAGTTTACAGACCCACTGACCTTAGCCAAAACTTCAGACAAGAAAATAAATAGAAATGATCAATATTTATTTCCATTCACACATTTGCTTTTAAGGGATTTTTTTAGATAAGACCAAGAAATGATGCTCCCACGCAGCAATTAATCACGTCTCAGTTGCAAAGTAAGAAGCAAACATCATCAATCATCGCTGGCTCTCACAAGAACATTTTCCCATGCATTTTCTATCTAAGCTGGTTAAATACACAGTTTGCCTCCACATCATTTGACTGACTCAAATGGAAAACACAAACAGTCCAAAAAAGAACATTCACTGCTGTCAACTTCAGTGATAAATCTGTGTTCAATGTCTGATGGCCAAAGAGCAATAAAAGAGTGTCTGGAATTAAATGTTGTATGTGAAATGTACTTTTGTAATAAGTAATGGTGGCTTTATTGTGGTAACTTTGTCAGAACCATTAGGAGATTTTGGGGTACTACAGCTTGTTCAGTTTGATCTGATCAAGTGAATACTAATGCATTGTGTGACTGTGTCACAACTGGTCAGGTCTATTATTGTGAAGGGGTGAACTCAATCGATTGTCAACATGTCTGAACAGCCAAGACAAGGTTGCCACTTGACATCTCACTGCCAAGAAATCATCAGCAATGTCCTAACTTTCTTTGAAAAAAAAAACAAGCTACAGATGGTTTAATGTTTACGATGTATGCATGCTTCACACGAATGCAACATTCATAACATCCTCTTCTCCCCTATTTTAATTAAACTAACTGGACCTGGTGTGTGTACTATTTGACCTCCCAAGTCATGCATATGTAGAGTAGCTCAGGTCAAGCTGAATCAGATGTGCTGATACACAATTTCAAAATGAATTTACTTTACAAATTTAAGCATTACTGATATACAATTTCATAGTGAATTTACTTTACAAATTTAAGCATTACTGATATACAATTTCATAGTGAATTCACTTTACAAATTTAAGCAATTCTCATTGGTACTGACACATTTTCCAAATCTTTCATTCACATTCAAAGATGCATATAATGCATTAATGTTTCAGTTTGTAATCACATTTTGATATGACTGTCACAAAGTGTGCATGGTTATCTATTACTTGTCAAGAACTGGTTTTACACTAATAAAATATGTGTTGAACATTTGTCCTCAGTTGATACAATATTGGTGAACCTGTGGTAAAACATTGTAGAACAATTCATGGAAAATTGGTGAACTGTTTGTTGGAACATCTGTGACCTCTTGGTTGAACATCTGCAATGTCTTGAAAGAGCACTGGTTACCCATTCGTCAAACATTGCTGAACAAATACATACACATACACAGAGAGAATTCTGTAACAGTGCAGGAACAGTAAACAGCAGTGATCAGAGAGATGTGTACTGAATCGTTCATGGTTTTCAGTATCATTGTGAGGGACCATTAAGGATTTTGGCCAGTATGCAGTTAGGCAGCCAGGTTGATCTACAATTGATACTAATAGACAATACAGTTAAACTGTTCCCAAAAAACAGGAATACGAACAGTTGTAACATGCCCAGATCTTGGACAGACAACTTAAAGACAACTTTGATCGATTCATGCAGGTTGTAAGTGTCTTAGAAGGTATGTAGATTGATGCTCATTTTATCGACCACTGGTTAGTCTAGTCCAGATTCAGTTATTTACACACCATTGTCATATAGCTGTAATATTGCTGAGTGTGGCTTTAAACAACAAACCAACCAACCTCAGAAAAATAGGCAAAACCTATCACCTCTCATTCCTAATTTCATCTTAGAGCCATTAAATAATCAGTCATTTTAATGATTCCAATGGTCATAAAAGACAATACAGTGGAGAAAATTGCATGAATGGATTATTGAAAATATATCATGACACAAAATGTGATGAATGTCACACATGGGCATCAATGGTGTCACATCTGTATCACCAAACAGGGATGCCAGTCAGGGTCTGGTGGGCATCAACAGGACAAATCTTGGCCAATTCAGCAATGAATTGCTGTCCAGATTCATGATGTAAAAAACTCTTCGATCCTGTCCTGCCAGAAGACCTGACTGGAACCTAGATCAGCTGATGATGTGTTCTGTATTCTTTGTGCAGTCATATGAATGGCAGAATATACCCAAAGATACCATATGAACTCTCATCCACAGCATGCTTGGTTTGTATACAGCATTTGACAGTGTATATGTCCAATGCCAGAATCATTGCTGCTTTTCATTCACTTTCATGTAATAGTTTGTCATAATGATATAACATACTGTTATTATCTAAACTACATTATTGCAAAGTTATCAGTCAGTCATTCATGCCCAGTGGATGGACACCAGTGAGACACAGAACCATTAGACAGATAATGGTGGAACACTGAAGCCATCAACAAACAAATGGTGGAACATTTGAGCCATTGGGCAGACAGGTTTGCAACACCATCTGCAGAGTATTCAAATGGACATAATGGAACACCAGTGCCATAGGGCAGACAATTGCAGAAGACAAAAGTGCTTGGGAAGACAATGGCAGAACACAAAAGACTTCAGATCGACACTGGTGGAACACCAGTCCAAACCTATTGGACAGCCAATGGCACAACACAAAAGCCATTAAGGTAACAGAAAACCCATTGGGCAGACAATGAGGAACACAAAAAAAACATCAAACAATGGCAACGATGGAATATGGCAAAGGCCATTGGGCTAACAATGGTGGGACAAAGAACAGCTGGGTCAAAATGCAGTACCACTAGACTAAATATACATATGGAAATTAATTAAGCAACACCAAATTCAAAGACACATAAAAACTTAACAAAGTTTAACGAAGTAATTTTGATGATTGATTATTCAATTTTGATGTATTGACATACAGCATGAGCTTTTCATGGGTTGATATGACGCGCGTGAAGCTTGCACAGCGCACGTGCATTGCTTTAACCTCAACTTTCGAAAAATGCACTTTTTCCCTGGGGTGTTTACAAGCGCAGGTTGTCGATTGCATTCGGTTTTTCATTCATTTCAATGTCATGGCACGTAGGAAATTATCAGAGGCCACTCGTTGGCAAATAATCGGCATGAGGAATGCTGGTATGTCTCTAAGACAAATCGGGACTCAAATCGGACGACATCATTCCATAATTTCAAAACTTTTGAAAAAATACCGGGCCACTAATGAAGTTAAAGACCTGCCTAGACCAGGAAGACCCAGGAAGACCACAGTCCGGGAGGACAGAGCTTTACTGAGACTTGTACGGCGCAGGTCCTTCGACTCGAGCTCTCGGTTGAGACAGGAGTGGCTTCCAGGGAGACCCATCTCGAACAGGACTGTTCGGAATCGTCTGAAAGCTGCAGGATACCGGGCAAGGAGGCCAATCAAGCGACCCAGACTGTCTCCAGCCCATAAGGCAGCCCGACTGGCCTGGTGTAATGACCGTTTGCACTGGAACATTGCCTCTTGGAGGAAGGTCCATTTCTCAGATGAGAGCCGGTTCTTGCTGCACATGGTGGACGGTCGTACTCGGGTCTGGAGGCAGAGGAACACAGCAATGGCTCCACGGAACATCCAGGAGACTGTGGCCTTTGGGGGAGGTTCCGTTATGGTATGGGGGTGCATTTCCATGAACTGCAAGTTGGATATCATTACCATCCGTGGCAACCTTAACGGTGTTCGTTACCAACAGGAGGTTCTTGACAGGGCTGTGGTACCTCATTTTGAGAACCATCCTCTGGCAACGAGACCCATATTTATGGACGACAATGCTAGACCTCACAGGACGCATGCTGTAAATGATTTTTTGCGGCAAAATGCAATTCCATGGCCTGCCATGAGCCCTGACCTCAACCCCATTGAACATTTGTGGGACTTTATTGGCCGTCGTGTGAGGCAGAGAGACCCACCAGTCCATAATCTCAACGAATTGACGGCTGCCCTGCATGAGGAGTGGAACAGGATCCCCCAGAATCAGATCCGGAGACTCATCCAAGGAATGAGGAGGCGTCTGGAATCGGTGGTGCGTGCGCAGGGAGGACACACTAGATATTGATGAAAGTCGGTGTGCAGACTCTCAGATGACTGTTCTTTCTTTCCATGTGACATTTGTGTTAATACACCTGACAACAACGTCTGTGGATGAATAGTAAATTGTGTCCATTTTTTCATGAATTTAAGACAGTTTTAAGAATTTGGATTTCGTTGCAATAAAGCAAAGTCTTGATACTTTTTCCCTTTAAGTTGTTTGTCAGAGATCGTCTGTTGAATAAAAAAGTGTCAAACTATATCAACCCGGCATATTTTGATTGTCAGAACACTTCAAAGTTGCTCCAATAGAAAAAATTGGGGTGTTGCTTGATTAATTTCCAGGTGTATAGATGCAGTGGAATGCGAGCGCCATTGAATGAACAAAAATTATTAGTGGGACACAAGTACAATACAAGAATAACACTTTGAAAATGGTGGAAACATCAATCACTGCCACAAACACAACATCCATTGGAGCCAACAACTGTGGAACAAGAATCAACTGATGAGCAAAAGCTATTCATTGTAGACTGATGAAACTGTTGAACACAGCGTTTCTGTTCTACTTCTAGCCCCTTCTTCAGGTGACTATCCAGCGGAAGCTTACTTCACAGTATGGCAGCACCATGTATGATAAAAAAATACATGTTCTAGGCTATGACTATTTCCCTGTAAGCCATAAACTTGGGTTTGGTACTGACAAATCAAGAGTCATAATGAAGACAAATGTGGAACTTGAAGACAAGATCACATTTTCAGGTAGACCTAACTTTTGGGATGCAACTCAAAGTGCAGTGGCTGACTGTTCGCCCACTACAAGCATTAGAACTGGTATAAATGTAACTCAGCCAAACACAGCCACAAGGTCTCGGAGGAGGGAGGGGGGGGAAGATGACATGTATGAAGCTTCACGGAACTAAACTACACCATAAGGTGAAGGAATGCATGTTGCCTTAAACATCACTGAAGATGTATCAAGGTTATAACTTACTAAATGTCCTCCAGACAAATTAATGGTTGACAAAAACATTCTATACAAACTGTGTCATAGCTTTCACAGTGATACTGGCTGCAAAACCTTAATGATACAATCCTTGGATGACTCCTTATATAAACCATCATAAAGAGGTTGAGGATTGGCAGACAAGTAACAGTTTGAGACCATGGTACCATTTTCATGTTCATTTAAACCATCTTCATTAGGAAGAGGTTGATCCCAGAAAGATGGGAGCCTTGTTCCTCTAAACATCTACATTCAAACCATCTTCAATAGGCAAATGTTCATCACAGAACAATGGGAGCCTTGTTCCTGTAAATGTCTTCACTCAAACAGTCCCTATTAGGCAGAGGAAACAGACAAAGATAGAGAGATGCTACACTTGTGAAACCCGCAACGTAGTATACCTACTTACTTGCAAACGCTGCAATAAATAATGTACGTGAAACCAAAAGATGTTTCAGAATCTGACTGTCAGAACATTATCACACTAAATGTGACAAACCTGTCACATTACATTTCAACTCAGAACATTATGGCAAAAATGATATCAAGTCTGATATCATCACACAACTTTGTGAGCATCCAGACTCCAGACTCCAAACTCCAAACTCCAGACTCCAAACTCCAGACTCCAAACTCCAAACTCCAAACTCCAAACCACCAAAAAGAGACCTCTAGAACTATGGTGGATCTTTGAGCAGGTAACAGACCCGTGAAGGTCCCGGGGTAGAATAGGCCTTCAGCAACCCATGCTTGCCATAAAAGGCGACTCAGCTTGTCGTAAGAGGCGACTAACGGGATCGGGTGGTCAGGCTCGCTGACTTGGTTGACACATGTCATCGGTTCCCAATTGCGCAGATCGATGCTCATGTTGTTGATCACTGGATTGTCTGGTCCAGACTCGATTATGTACAGACCGTCGCCATATAGCTGGAATATTGCTGAGTGCGGCGTAAAACTAAACTCACTCACTCACTCACATATGTTCCAAGTGCATGGACTCATTGATAGTATTATTATTACGCATAAGTAGAATAATGGGTGTCTTACTCCTGTAAACATCTTTCAAACCATGTTCATAAAGCAAAGGTTCATCAGAGAAGTGTGGAAGCCTTCATTCAAACAATCTTCATTTGGCAGAAGTTTATCACAGAAGGGTGAGAGCCTTGTTCTTGTAAACATCTTTATTCAAACTTTTTCAAACCAACTTCATTAGGCAGAAATTCATAATAGAATGATGGAAGCCTTAATCCTGTAAACATCTTCATTCGAACCATCTTTATTAGGCAGATGGCACATCACAGAAGGATGGGAGCCTTGTGCCTATAAACATCTTCATTCAAACCAACTTCCTTAAGCAGCGGTTCATCATGAAAGGATGGAAGCCATGTTAATATCTTCAGTCAAACTATCATCATCAGGCAGAAGATCATCACAGAAGATGTGAGACTTGAATCTGTAAACATCTTCATTAAAACCATCATTATTTAGAGGTTTATGACAAGAGGATGGCAGCCTTGCTCATCACTGCCACTGTCTTTATTGGGCAGAGGTTGGTCACAGAAAGATGACAGTCTTGTTCCTGTAAACTTCATTAGACCCATCATCATCAGGATCTCTTTTATCTTCAATATTTTCATCTGTACATCATTTGGCAAGATATCCTGACTGACACATCAGTGTTTAACAGCCTCACAATGTCTTCAAATGATACTTCATCATCAGACAGGATTTTGACAAATAGACAGAAAATTGAGAAAACTGTGTTTGTTTCCAGTAGTGTCTTCATCAAAACGATTTTCATTCTTGCATGTTCACCTAGCATTTTCTACCTTATGAAATTTGTTCGAACAGATAATCCAGATTGATTTTTCTCTGGCATTAATGTTTTGAACTTTGGCAATTAAATCTTCTCACCATGTTATGGTAGATTTATCACTTCATTTTCTGCTCTGATACTTTTCACAAGACCATTTACAGAAATTGGACATTAAAGCAGGTTTAAGGACTAATTGCCCCACAAATTATCGTAATACCTACCAATAATGCCTGAGATAAGTTATTTCATCCTTGTTAAGTATTCTAAGAGCAACTGTAATTCTAAACATCAACACCAGAAAATCAACACTGTAAAATATCTGTCTAAACAGTTTCCAAAATAGTGATAAAAGATTATTAAAAAGGATCACAGACAATGAAAACTGGCTCTTCTCGATATGGGTACAACAGTTTAGAATTTATGAGTTGGGTTCAATGTTTCTTTGGAAGCTACTTAGTAGTAAGACAGCTACATGTTTTTAGGAGTAGGAGGTCCAACCAGACTCAGGTCAAAACACATCCAACCTTGATGGCAAACCTAGGATCCACCCTACAGACCATCCAACACTGCACAGTGAGCTCCTTCTTCTGCTAGGCTAGGGACACAACAACTGAATCCTGGGTTTGTTTCATGCTGGAGGTTATGCTTGGCTTCCTACAATGGATACTCAACATGGGTTGTGATACAGCCAGTGGATAAAACTGACATGTGTTGGGAGCATACGGAGATAAAATGCAAATATGACGGTCATTTGGGTATTTCTTTAAGTGTTTTCAAACAAGGGTGTCCCCTTTGTAATAAGCGACTAAGTAAGAGTTTTACATCATGAATCTGGACAAAGTATGGAGAGGACAGTTATACATAAACATTTGTAACTCACAGTTGGATGTTCAACTGGACAGAAAATAGGTGTCCAGCTGGAATTTATCTGAGGAATTCAACCTTAGTGATATATGTGAAACAGTATACTGAGGAAACTAGCCTAGCAGGATCAATCTTCATACTGGTGCTTGCAAACCTCTTCATCTACAGGCCATTTATTGGGATTTAAGCAAGATAAGTCTGAACTGTAGTCATGTCACATTCTGTCATTGTGTGAACATCTTAATGAGCATTTTTTCAACATTATGTCAGGACAGGCAGTGTATCACAGACTAGAGTGAAGTATTTTCCAGTTGATAAAAGGATCTAATCTGATGGACAGAGTACTGAAATGTTCTGTATTGCCATGATAAAAGCACATAGAAATATTTAATAGAAATGCGCAAATGCAACAATGCAGGAGCCTAGTGGCCAAACACACCATCGTTGGGCAATGGTTTTAATTGGATTTCACATATGTTATTAAAACTGTTCAGCAAATGAAAAGTGAAAACATGTGAAAACATGACATGACACAACACAAACCCAACACAAGAATATCATTGTCTATCTGAGAAACATAAGTCTGTTTTGACTGTGGACAGGTCTGTGGACAGACTTCAGCCATAACAGTGATGGAGACATTTTCAGTTTATTGAGGAGTCACATTTTAGCGTCTCAGTACAGGAAGAATGTGTCATGGTTCCTGAATAAGTCATCATGGGGAACATTATGTCTAAAACTGCATACAGAAAGTGGACAACTTTGGTGACGTGAGTGTTATGATTTCTGATCTCCCATACTGGAAGAACAGACTTATCCAGTGTCAATTAGCAGCACAAAAAAGGTAAGTCTTATTATCAGTTATCCAATGTCCATGCTGCCAGTCAGGGTCAGTGGGGTAGCCTAGTGGTTAAAGCATCCACTCATCACAGCAAAGGTCTGAGTTCAAATCCACACATGGCTATCATGTGTGAAGCCCTGGTGTCCCCAACTGTGTTATTGTTGGAATATTGCTAAATGCAGCATAAAATCATAATCAGTTATGCTGCCAGTCAGGCAAAAACGTTCTGTCAGTTAGGGTTGGCCTTGGATATGAATTAGACACTGCTAGTAGACTGCTGGTAGATATACCAGGATTTTTTCTGATAGTTAGGCACTATCTATCTTCCCAATTAGGCCAAAACAATGGCAGCAACTTAGGTAAGGATTTGCTGACACACTTAGTCACTAGAAATATGTTTCCAGTTAAGCAAGAAAAATGGCTGCAAATTATGCAAGGCCTCTACAGAGAGTTAGGCAACAACAATGACTGCAAGTTAGGCAAAGATTTGCTGACAGTTAGGCACTTTATGTATGTTTTCAGTTAGGCAAGAACAATGAATGCAAGACACTTTGTTCTCCATAACAAAATCTTTGTCTTGATACAGTCCACATGGAATAGTTCGACATGGAAAAATTGATTCAAAGACAGAACTATTATCTTCTGTCAGAGAGGTGAGCACTGAAACCTTCCAGACACATCAGTCCCTGGCAACATGAGTTTGCAGACAACTACCAAATCAAAATTTATATGAAATAAATAACGTGACAATAAACAGTGCAAATGTGTAGGGAAAATCACAACACCAGCAACCATTTCATATGAGTGATGCCTTTTAAGCAATGGAACCCTGTCATGCTCTTAACAACCCTCTGGCAGTATTTTCAATGCACAGTTAAAAGTCTGCCATTACAGGATGATTTTCCTACAAAAGCACTGCTTTCTGCAAATGTGACAAAGTTGAAGAACACAAATAGTACAGAATATGACTTTATAGCTAAAAAATGGATAGAATTATCACTAAAACACCTGCATGTCAGAAATGAGAGGGCCACAGTAACTTGATAATGCCTGCAAAACGCTTGGTAGCACCTTTATCAAGCCTGTTGTTAGGTGCTCAGTTCAGCTCTTGATGTTCAATCGCCTGTGACTGATTTAAACTTGGGTTCATTGTTCATGATATTTCTGACGCACATCATGCACTTTAATTTCTTGTCAGTGCCAACTATAACAGTTGTACCATAAATTACAACATACTTGAAAGAAAACTGGAACTCTTAACATTGTTGAGCACTTTAAAAAATGTTGGCTGGTAGTATGGGCAAAGGTCAAGGTCAAACGTCACTCTCAATAGTGACATCGCCTGTTTTGTGACATTAGCATATTTGTCAGTGACCTCCGTCATTTGTTGTTATCAGCAAATGCTTCAAAACTGATGCCGTTGTTTTCATTCTTATTTCATTTTAAATTCTATCCATTGTAGGTACAATAACGTAGCACTATTTTTCAGGGCATTATTATTTGCAAAAGCTCTCGTCCTTTTCAAATGCACTCCTTCGTCAGGCAGTTAATGAAAGACCTCAAACTTCTACAGATGATAATGCTCTGAAAAATAGTGTTACCCTTCTTGTACATAAGCAGAATTTTGAGGATGTTGTTGACACTGTATTTCTGCTGACAGATCATGATGAGATAATGTGCATCTGTTGATAGACCTGCTTATGCACTGGATATACTGGTACCATTTCAATACATACTTTCCAGGTCAAGTCAGGGTTTCAGTTCATTCATAAGATTGCCTTACCTACACTCATATAGGAAACATATCTGTGCACATGAACACATTAACACAATTCCTAAGTGAGTGAGTGAGTGAGTGAGTGAGTGAGTGAGTTATACCACTTTAGCAATATTCAATCAGTGACCTCAGAAATGGGATTCACACATTGTGCTTATGTGGGGAATCAAACAAACCTGGGTCTTTGTGGTGACTAGCAAACATTTCAACCAATAGGCTACCCCATCATCCCACAATTCCATGAAACTAATTATATAAGGGACATAACTTAGCGCCACTGGACCAACATTTCGGCCTAAACACAAGTACAAGAATAGAGAATTTTAAACCAATATTTGACAATCTTTGCAGTTTCCAACTTAACCTGAAAATTAGAATGTTTTAAGAAAGACAATCAGGGACTGTAACTTTATTGATCAAATGGTAGGAAATTCTCCTTGGACAGTGAAGAAGAGGAAGTACTTACAGAACCAATGAGATCAGTTTAATCTCTTTATTGTTTTGAAGAATATAGTCGTCTGAGACAGAACTTGAGGATTCACTATTTGGAAATGCATTACTGAATCAATCCAACAAGTATTTAAAGATTACAAACCATTGATTGAGAATTGTTCAGATTGTTGTGCACACAGGATCTAAGGACAAAAAGCTTAAAATAAATCCTATCTAATCACCATGACTACTAAACAAGAGATTACAAACGCTTCCACATTCACAACTGAGAATGGGGATGATTATTTTGGAAAACTCAAAGTGATAGCAATGATGGAAGGTTCATCTAGTGCTTGGATATAGACACATAATGTTCTGTGTACAAATATTCTTCTATTTTATATGCCGTTGGTTTTATCAATATATTGGGATTCTTGTCAGATTTGCCGACGACTTGCCCACTTTATATCTTATGAGTTGATTTTATCTGAACATCAACAAAGGCAGGCCTTGATTATTCCCTTTAATGAAATCTATGGTAAACGGTGCACTTAACTGCTAAAATTTTTGAATTAAGATAGGTAAGTGAGCTAGTTTTAACAATGATTTAAATATAACTGGAATTATTTCACCTGTAGTAACTAATAAACAACATGGTCAATTCCGTGAATATACCACTTATTCAACACAAAGAATTTTCTACATTTCATCTTCTTTTGGTCTGATTTTATCTTCAAAATGTTGAATCAAATGTTGAATCAAAGAATAAAGGAAGATGGAATCCAGAAATTCTTTATGTTCATCAAATAGCCCCTTCTAAAATGCCAATCAAGCATTTTCTTCTTTCTGATTGTTAAAGACATTGTATATCCAGAGAAATTATCCCATTGTTCACATTACCAAATCACAAATGCCACTCAAAGAAGTCTAAAAGCTGATTGTTAAGAAAATCTGAAAACCATGCCAGGCTTAAGAGATTACCATCTTGTCGAAGGCTATGAGCATGTAGATACTGCTTGAGAATTTTAATCAATGAGCATCTTGGATTAAAACTCCTTGGGAAGGAAAACTCAATGTTATGCATGTTTCCGACATTTACTACTTGATTAAACCCACAATCCATGTGATAGCATCCCAACTTTGCACAGGACATACTGGCGCTTTAGACAGGACATACTGGCGCTTTAGACAGGACATACTGGCGCTTTAGATAACTTGGCCACCTGCACCCCTCAAAGTAAACAGACATGGAAACAGACATTTTTTTTAAATTTTAAGGGTTCTTAAATTTTTCATTTACACTGATTTAATTAGTTTTGACAGATGATTCTTTTCTTTCATAAATATATAACACAATAGTTTCTCTAAGTTAGTATGCTTGTTGATAAAAGAGTTATTAAAAATGTCTTAGCATGATAGTCAAGAATTTCAACAAAAGTGTTTTGATAATTGATACTTACAGTTCACTATCATTTTACCACTTTGAAAAATACTAAAGACAGATCTCCTTAACCCCCAAACCTTTCCACGAACACAGAAGTCGGTTATGTGTACATAACCTTTTAAACAAACGATCCAGATATAGTTCACAACTATCTTAAGCTTCATTCACAAATCACCATCGTAATAACACGTACCTCAATATCGCCATATTCCCTCCAGCATCTCAAAAACAGAAACCATATTCCCTCAACTTTCAGACCACTCACACAAGAATAACATATTGACGTAAGTTGTGTGAAACCAGCTCAGTCGATGGCAAATCGGCCTTATACTCCACACAGGGTCAACAGCACATAGAGCCCCAACTGATCTAGCAGAATGGGGCTTAAACACAATCTACTATAAATATTCCAAATATTACAAAAGCTGGATACTTATCTTTCATCAGCTTAACCAGCTTGCAGGAAATACTCATTGTTAGTTTTGGGGGATTTCATTTTTGAGATGCTTAGCGAGATGCTTTTTGACTTGTGGCTAAAACTTTTTCAGCATGTTAAACTATGATAATAGCGTATCTGTCTGGAGTTCATGATTTTCTAGAAAAGCACACATATAAACACTGGTCAAATCCTATTTCACTGCTCAGACTTGTCAAGTAATTTCCCGTAGATTTCATATATGTCTTAAAGCAATTAGGAAATCTTCATTTTAGTTTTTTAGTATTGTTTATCATACAATCACTTTTAAGGACTAAGTTCTTAAAGCTGGAATGAATTTGTATGGAAATAGGTTCATTTTTCAAAACTATCCGGCATTTTCTCACAATATCAATACAGGAAAATGTACTAAAAGCCAGGAAATAATACCCTGACAAAACCACAGGAAGCTCCCTCTTACCAGCTACAGATGTTGTGGTCAAACAATAGTATTACGCTTTATTATTTCATTACTGGGAATACTTCTGAGTAAATAAGAAAAGTAGAAACTTATATCCTGGAAGGAAGGAAACATAGGAAAGATGTCTCTGATAGGTTCACGCATCCTTTTCCAGCCAATCAGAGAGAGGAGCAGAAACGAAGTAACTACAGAACATACAACATGTGCACTCTTTTATGATATTACCATAAACTTTACATTATCACAATTGCATGTCATTTAAGAAATAGTTCTTAGGGTTTATATTTTATCAGTACAAATAGTCAATACTAAATATCTGTTCTTTATTAACTTACTTAAATTTTTTAACATAACTCCATGAAGATTGAGTGTATGAATTCGTATCTACATCCCCATCTTGTGATATACAACTATCCAAGGATAATCTTGATTCTCCCATGTAATGATTTAGGCATAGACTGATGGCCCTAACGCTATCCAACTATGTTCAATCTTAGTGGAGCAGTAGGCTAGTCCAGTGGTTAAAGCATTTGCTCTTCACATCAAAGATTCAGGTTCAATTCCCCACATGTGTACAATGGAGCAATTTATGGTGTTCCCAGATAGTATATTGCTAAAAGCACTGTAAAACCCATCCACTTACTAACCCACTCTATCGTAGTGTACTGACACACTGCATGTATATATACCTGCACTAATTTCCATAAACAATGTGGACATGTTCAAACATACTGATGAAGATATTGCAGTTATATTGCATCCAGTATTTTCTGAACAGAAATGTCATCAGCTGGCTTTTGGTAGGATGCAGTGCTACTGTCTACTATCTATTACTATCTTATCAGACATAGTGTTGCTTCAAAGTGAGTGAGTATTTACCGAAGAAAATCATCAAAAATGCCAATTCAACCTATAAAGTTGAAAAAAAAATTAGATGAAAAAATGCCCGTGAAATCAGAATTCAAATGATTCACTAATTTTCCCCCAGCACTGGAGGAAAAAATGGTTTCAAAAGCTATGCTGCACTGCGCTCAAAACGAACCAGGATTGCAGAGCCTGAAACAGTATGACATTGTGAGACGTAGTCTTATCTTGGTTGTGTACAAAAACAAGTAACTAACCTGCTCATTACATAAAAAAATACATGTTGATTGTGATAAGCAGACTCTGTCACAGAGAAAACTCAATGTCTGGTTTATCGACACTTGTATGTCTGCCTGCCTATCATTATAATGACAATATGCAATGCACAACTTCAATCATTGACCACACGCAATTTGAAATTAGCTTATATGCCATAAACAAATGAGCCAGTGGATAATGAAAAGGCTTCATCACACTTGCATGCACACCTACCAGCTCTGAGTGGGTTTGGTACTGTGGCTGCTTTGTTTCGAGGGAGGTAAATCCAAGTACAAAATACCACACATTTGATTAGCAATTATATGCTTATAACTTTGTTTATTTTTTTTTTCTTAATCAGTAAAGCATTTTATATTATGATGAATCAGTGATGACTGTGTTTTAATTATGTTTGATCGTTTGGTTGCATGTGACCTTTAAGTAATACGACACTACAGAGTACACTGAATGATAATGCCGACACAATGCTATGCCGAGTTGATATCCATCGATACAATATTGTGTTCATGATGTCATTGAGATGCTGATGATTTTGTGTTTCAAATAAGGATAATACTGTGATTGGGATATGTTCAGGAAAATGCTGTGTCCATGATGAAGTGTTCAGGATGATAATATATCTGGGATGATGTGTCCATTATGGTATTGTGTTCGGGATGATGTGTCCAGGATGATATTGTGTCTGGGATGATGTGTCCAGGATGGTATTGTGTCTGGGATGATGTGTCCAGGATGATGTGTCCAGGATGGTATTGTGTCTGGGATGATGTGTCCAGGATGGTATTGTGTCCAGGATGATGTGTCCAGGATGATATTGTGTCTGGGATGATGTGTCCAGGATGATATTGTGTCTGGGATGATGTGTCCAGGATGGTATTGTGTGCAGGATGACAATGTGTCCAGGATGATATTGTGTCTGGGATGATATTGTGCCCAGGATGATAGTGTGTCCAGGATGGTATTGTGCTCGGGATGATGTGTCCAGGATGATAATGTGTCCAGGATGATGTGTTCAGGATGGTATTCTATCCAGGATGATGTGTCCAGGATGATAGTGTGTCTGGGATGATGTGTCCAGGATGATATGTGTCTGGGATGATGTGTTCAGGATGGTATTCTATCCAGGATGATGTGTCCAGGATGATATTGTGTCTGGGATGATGTGTTCAGGATGGTATTCTATCCAGGATGATGTGTCCAGGATGATAGTGTGTCTGGGATGATGTGTCAAGGATGATAATGCATCTGGGATGATGTGTTCAGGATGATATTCTGTGAATGATGATAACATGTTTATGATCCTATTGTGTTTATGATGATGGCAACTGTACCTATCTTGCTCCACCCACAAAAGACAAACCTCACCTTCATGTTTACTGGAACATAGCTCTGGACGGTGTACTAAGTGGCCTGAAATGAAAAGAAAAAACAAAGATAAAAGACCAGATACTCAGGTCTTCTTTGTCATATCAAACACTGGTCTTTCTGTTGCTGTCTCTTCTTTCTCTGAGTCTCCCTTCTCTCTCTTTCAAAATAAATACTAAAATTTTCTGATAAAATACTGAAACACTTTTTAAATTACATTTTAGACACACATGTCTAAACCAATTCTGAGATCTTAGATTTACATACAGTAAACATAAAAAACTCAATATATAATGCATATAAAAAAATTTGCTGATAATGAACATATGCACAAAATGAACTTTTGGGGTCAGCTGAGATATCACTTTTGTGTGAGAACAGACGATATCTCGAAGGAGATATTGTTTTGACAGTAGATTTTGCACAATGCCTTGAGAATGCCATGATGTCATGAACTTTATTATCCACATGGTCAACGTATAGGTAGCGCATATTCGTACATCACACGAGTGTCGTATCAGGTCGACCTGTGTCGTAACGACTTGACCTGAGATTCTAACGATTTGATTGGATAACCGATGACCTCTCAATTATGTCACGTTGTGATGGAACTACATTTCGATTCATAAAAAACATGTGAATTCATTCATTCTACAACCTGTATGCATTGTGGGAATTTAAACATTGCAGTGGCACTTTGTACAGTTTACTTTGAGAGGCTGTTTGAGGCAGTGACAACTGACATGCATTGGGACGTCGGTTACCAAGGGGCAAGACATAATGATGTCATTACAGTGTGATGTCATGCTAAAAAGTGTTCTACAGTACACAATTCTTCCAAAATCTATTTATGAAACTAGAGTCAGTTTGAAACCATGAAAATAACAGCAAATGGGATGATAAATAGAATCTCACCCTCATGTGTACTGATATCAACACTCCTTGATGAAGGTAAAAATATCCTTGGCAAGCCTCAGATATTTGTTACTTTGTTTGATTCTCTATATAGAAATACATCTTAGTCATTTATGGATTAACGAAACAGAAACTGAGTGTAAGGCGTAGCTAAATCCTCTGGATTGAAATACCAATTTGAAGCCAAGGAGAAAAGATTCTATTTGTGGAGAATGGATTTGCTTGAATGTAAAAAAGAAAAGTTTTTAAGTAACTTTTTACGTTTAGAATTAAATCGGAACCAAACATCAAATACCACCAGACTTTACATAAAGGAAATCATTACACATGTACTTGATGTGCATGTACTTAGTATTTTATGAATGCTTCAGTCACTTTGCTGAACAGACAATACCCTGAAGTGCACACAACTGCATCATTTGTGATCCTGATAACACTTGATGAGATTACTTGTAATTTCATTAGTTTATTCAGAAATAAGGATGAACGGTATCCAATATCCTACAATCCTTCTCACAAATCTCCTATTAGTAACAACCTGCTCTTTTCTACCATTTATTCATATCAAAATGCCTATCGTTATTATTTCATCATGCTATGACAAGCAAGAATGTCTACTTAACAACAAATTATAAACAGTAATGTACTCTTCAAAACTTTACTGATATATTTAAAAACATGCCTGTGGAAAAGGTCTGTGAAATCCTATCATGTTTTATACAGAGCAACTAAATTCTTACTTCCCTGTCAGCATTATCAAATATTTATTCAACATACATGGCAATACCTTGTAGCTCCTCTAACATGATAAAGTCAGTGTCTGGCCACACATTGAGATTTGTACTCTGTGACCTATGTGGAGTGATGTTGAGGGTATAGGTATGCTGCAGATGGAAAAGTTGGAGCACCTGATACATGTGTTTTTATGTCCCAGAGTTTTGTAGTTTTTCAGTAAGAAAGGAATCATATGGAATGCTGAGTTATGTATGGACATCATAACCCCATTACATGTACTGTAAAATCAGTAGTTGTCAGGGAATCACTATCTACTGATGTAAGTAGCATGGTGTCACTCGTGTAGTTTTCAAGTGGAATTTCAGTACTGTTTTCTTAAATCATTTATGCTTCCTCATCAAGCAGAGAAGCATGAGGGAGCCTTTAACATAACTACAGATGTTAAAATGTTGTTTTTTTTAAAAAATGCTGCATGTCTAAATGTTGACATGTGTGAGAAGGTTGAATGTGAAATCAAACACAGGATCAGCTGTTCCTAGCAGCAAAGGGACACAGCTCTATATGACTAATTTCTGCACCTGTAGGGTCACATGTACCCTCCAACAGTCAAAAGTAATTCCTGTATACCTACTCTCCGACTCAACCGGTAGTACATGTGATGATGCACTGATCACTGACAGCTTTGTTCTTCTAGGATGAATGTGTAATTACCAACAATATTCAAATTTTAGAAATTTCAGGCTGGTTACTTGGATGCAGTCACCTGAGACTTCATTTGATTCGATCAGGCTGCTCATGACAGTTTTACGAAGGCGACTACTCTCCAGGGCCATCTACAGCATGATCATGAGTCATGTTTAAAGTTGGAAATGAACTGATCACCATGATCTTAAGGAGTGAGTGAGTGAGTATGGTTTAACACTGCTTTTCGCAATATCGAGGTGGGGGGACACCAGAAATGGGCTTCACACATTGTATCCATTGAAACAGATGTTTATGTCAGTTTAATGTGGAGAGGCATCCCCAAGTGGTGCAGTTGAAAGATAACTACACCCAAGTCAAACCCTCAGGTATGGTGCTGATAACAAGAATCTTAACTGAGGAAATCCCTGAACCACTGGATCCTGACAAGGCTAAGGGAAGGAACTCTACACAAGTTAAGAGGAGGAGGGCAGGTTCCTAAACATGCAACTGTAAGCACCTTCTTTTTGTATCTACTGTATATATACTGATAAAAGATCAAATATATTACTCCTTCACTGCAAGTTTGAATCTTGGCAGGACTACCTGCATGAACAAATTTAGTTACTGTTCAATAATGAAAATTATTAGTGATTAGAAAATATTCTTGAACTTGAAACAAATATTATGTTAAAAATGACCCACAAAATTTTCTTTGATGTCAAATGATCTTGTTTAGAATCAAGACATTGCCAATTATAGAACAACTCTTCATGATTCTTATATTTTTCTAAAGTGACCCTCACATGCTGAGGAATTTGCCGCAGCAAACACCTGCTGTATTCAGTGTCAGCAATGGCATCTTACAGACTGCTGGCATTATCCGACACCACCATCATGATCAATACCACATACACCTTCAATCTTCCCAACACCTGGGAGAATTTTAAACACATTTTTGAACTTTCTAAAATCGAGAATCTTGCTTTTTTGCATTTTTGTTTAAAGAGGTAAAGAGAAGAATTGTATGGTTTGAGGAAGCTTGTTGTTTTTAACAAAGGACATTTCGGAGCACACTGAAGTTCAAGTTCTCAGATGCAATGCTTGGCATTTAAACAATATCTTCACCTTTTTATTTCACGGTGTTCAACAGGAAAATTGGGCTTAAAATAAATGGGCGTATGAACCCACTGGCACTTATTTCTTTTCTAGACAACACTTTTTAACATTTTCGAGTATTTGGAAATAGAAAAAGACAAAAACAACTTTGGCACACGAAGAACTGAAATTGTTTGCTGGCTGACAACATGCCAACATGGCATGGCCATGCACACCTCCTCCTTTAAGGAATAAACATTATGATAAACATTCTTGGAATACATTCACTAAAGCTCTGAACTGTCCAAATGAAGACTTTAAAATAAAAATTATTGACACAAAATTGGTTTGCTGTATAGCATCGCAGTCAGCAATATTTAAGCTACAAGGTGGCAGTTTGTAAATAATCAAGTCTGGAGCAGATAATAAAGTGATCAACAGCATGAGCATTGACCTACGCAAATGGAATATGATGACATGTGTCAACTAAGTCAGCAAGCCTGACCACCTGATCCTGTTATTTGCCTCTTATGACAAATTTTGTTTAAGTCATGGTCAACCTAACTGGACACAGACGTTGTTACAGTTTCTCCAAAGTCTCCAAACTGCATATCATGGACCTTTTAATTACAACTCATCTCAGAGACTGGACACTTTAACTGGAACCCATATGGGGAACTTGACCCTTCAACTAGAACTCATCTGGGAAACTGGACCCTTTAACTGGAACCCGTCTGAAAAAAATGGACCCTTTAACTAAAACTCATCTGGGGAACTGGACCCTTTAACTAAAACTCATCTGGGAAATTGGACCCTTTAACTGGAACCCGTCTGTTGATCATGGCCTGAGAAACATTAACCAATGCTTTAAAAAAACTGGTCTTGTACATATTGATGTCAGTCTGAGCAAATCTGAATCAAGCCCTACTGGTCTGCCACTTCAAGTTTATAAGCAATATAGGTAATCTCATCTAAATGTCTTTTCATGTCAGGTATATCAACAAGAGTCTTGCTGAAACAAAATAAAAATTGAGCCAAAAAAGTATATTAAATGGAATGCAGTCTATAAGCAGAGTTTTCAATGATTTTGGTATCATATATGGCAGTTACAATAGGCCCCTGAGGCTCACTGAACACCCACGACAAGACCAGATCTTGATCCCCATGAGACTAGATCCTCTGAATCTACAAGCACCTACCTGTTTAAGGTGAAACCTTTTATATTCCATTAAGCAGTCTTTCAGTTATCGCCACACACTTCACCAAATCCACAAATACTGACATGCACCCGATGATCAAACAAGTCCATTACTTAAAAACTGTCAATTCTCAATTAAACCAACAGTCACTTTCTTCTGAGTCCAGTATGTCCAACTCACTGATAAAATCTTCCATAAAAGTAACATAAACACATATCACAATGAAAATCCTGAACTCTGTAAAGTGTCATGAACACATACAGAATGATAGATATAAACAAAATCACATTTTCCAATTCAAAAGTTAGATCATGCACACCGTCAAAGTACAAATTATATCCAAGGAGGAAATCAACTCTGTCAAGTTTCAATGAAAATGTCCACACTCTACCAAGTGTATCCTTTCTAAGCTTGATTCCATCATTCACACCGACTGCCTAAAGTATGCATGAACCTCCATGATAGTAAATAATTCCAGTCTAACCTTGCCCTTCGTCTGGTCAAACGAGGTCTCCTACGTAATACTTAATGACCTTTTATAGACATATTTGTCCACTACAAACAGCAGAGGTAATGAACTTGGACCCATAATTAGAGCAAACACTTGCTGAGCACGTTCAAATTAATGAATTACTGTTTTTCATTTTATTGACATTTAGAGTGTAAACTTTGTTGAACACACTAATGCTGATCAACTGAATGTAAATTCAAATAACATTTTTTTAAAACTGAAGTTACAATGACGTCAATGGCGCCATATGGATGTAAATGAAAACAGCTGCACCTCAACTGATTGAATCCCTGCCAACTGACCAAGATTTATATTAGCTAACTATTGTGAAAATATGTACTGTTTTAATTTCTTTCACAGCTGGTGCTACGACACACAAAGTATCTGTAAAAAAGTCAGATTCTGCAAATATTTTGTATCAACATGTGACCTCAATTTGCATATCCTTGAGTTTTTATGTTGTTCAATGATCAAAGTCCCTTACGGATTTTTGAGGATGAAGGTGATGTATAATAAAGTCCCATTTCATCCAATGGAATACTGAACTCTTTATTACAGAATCATTCCAATAAAAGTGAACTCTTTATTGCAGAATCATTCCAATAAAAGGTAACATTGCAAAACATTCAATCACACAGTCTTGGTTAGATATGTTGAGAAATACATATTGTATCAGATAATAAAGTCAGTAACTTGATCACTTAGTAACTTATCACTTAGTAGTAACATGTGCACAAATTAGCACAATAGCATTTAGGTTAGAACACATAGACCAATCTGATGAACAAAAATGAGTGAGTGAGTGAGTGAGTGAGTGAGTGAGTTTAGTTTTACGCCGCACTCAGCAATATTCCAGCTCTATGGCGATGGTCTGTAAATAATCGAGTCTGGACCAGACAATCCAGTGATCAACAACATAAGCATTGATCTGCACAATTGGAAACCGATGACATGTGTCAACCAAGTCAGCGAGGCTGACCACCTATGGCAAGCATGGGTTGCTGAAGGCCTATTCTACCCTGGGACCTTCACGGGTCACAACAAAAATGAAGAATTTAACAATACCAGAGATTTCATGTGCAATCACAAGTACAACACACGCTTTAATTATGAACTTTGTAAATGGCATTGTGTATTCATTGTATATTCATTCATGTGTTTATCTCAAATTGAAAAATTATAAGAAAAATCCCACCTGCCAGTGAGCATAGTTTAATGCCATTTTTACACCTTTTCAAGCAATATTTAGGTGGGGAGACACCAGAACCTCTACCTATGCAGAGCATTGAACCCAGATCTTTGACATGACAAATGAACGCTTAAACCACAGGGCTATTCTACCACAACTCCAAATGGAATTAAACATATTGCTACTAACAAATATACACTCCAAATGATTCCATGACACAATTTATGGAGCCATTGCCATTATTCCCTGCTGTGAATTTGTACAAATATTGTTAGAAGCAGAAGAAAATCCAATTCACTCACTCACTCAGTAATCTATTGATGGTCTTATTTCATCAGAGCACACATCACACATGTAGGATTAATTTCAAGTATGAAAGTATGAAAACATGACATCACATATTTTGTACCTCTTTGTATTCTGTATTCAAATTAAGTAAGCAGACTTTGAGAGATTCTGTTCTTAGTCAGAGTTATGATATCTAAAAAAAACACATGTAAACATTACAATAATTAACACTTCAGCATGCACATGGGCAGCTGATTATCATCATGTTTATTTGTTTACTTGCAATATTTGATGAAGATGCACATATAACACCTGCTAATGGTTTAATTTGAACAATTAAATCAATTCAAGGAGGACAACACCTCCAAATATTTCATTGAACGGGTCCAACACTGATGCCGACATTGGATTCCCACCTGTGCAACCACGCTCAGATCCAGATAGCACTTTACTGTGAACTGACAGAAACATTTCCTTCACAAAAACACTGAGGTTTTTCTTTCAAACTGACACTTCATTTTGCAAAATGAACATTAAACGTAAGAAGAAAGCATCACTATTATATCAAAAATGCAAGTTGTTATTTGTGAACCATAAAATGTCTCCAGCTATTTAGTCCAAAGACATGTATTTTCATGTTTCCAAACACTTTCTGGGCAATATTTATTGAATTGAGCATATTTAGGGTTTATCATCATTAAATCAATTAATTAACAGGCAAATGTTTTATCAATATTGAATGCTAGGTTTAAGCCATATTTAAGAATTAATTTAAATCCTTTCTTTTGGTTTTGAGAAAGCTTCTAGTGCTGCTACTGACAGTATTTCATAGTTTATATGAAAGTAATAACATATATATATAATAATACCTTAAACCATTATAGCTTTTTTAGTACTTTTCCAAGGTTAATTACTATCCTTGCTGCATTCATCAGAAACCAGTTAAAATCAGTGTATATAGGATATTTATCAGCACTAAGAGTATTGAAATCAAAACAGATCTATCATTTTCTTAAGATGCCAAAAGCATCAAAATGAAACAAATACGGCCTCTCTAATATGTTCTTATACATATTCCCTTTGTAGATACACAAAAAGTAAGAGGCAAACTATGAACACTGAGAGATATACTCATGGAAACAAATAAGGGAACACATGGAAGTACAAGTGTTCCTTAATTTATTTCCAGAATTTCATCCACAGAGCTATACATACTTAGTGAGGAAACATGGAAAAGAATTAAGGAACACCTGTACTATCATACATTCCCTAGTTTGTTTCCATGAGCATATCATCATTAATAATGCATTAGAAATATGACTCAAACATTTTAATCCAAATAAGATGATGTTCAATCAAACAGAGAATCATAATTTCTTTGGAAAAATAAAGCGTAGACTTTTCAAAGAACAAGATATAATTCGGCCAGACCTGAAGATTTCATAATAACAAAGCTGTATTATTGTTGTGACAGCATCTCTCGCACACTGACGGTCTTTGTAACGAAGCAAAGGGTTTGAATGCCTCTCCTGGAAACACTAGCTTGTTTGACAGTGACACAAAATATTCAACAGTTAACACATTGATCACAAATACTGAAGATTCTTATCTGTCCCTGTAGCCTGTGTTATGATATGCAGGCTGCTTCTAGCATCTGAACTTGAATTTACGATGAATATGAAAAAGTCTTTGTCTTTTGTATGCACACTTTCACATGGCATCTTCGAAAACATCTTCAGTCAATTCACATTTGAATAAATATATTGTGTCCAAGTTTTTTCTCTTAAATTTAATTTTAGATCAACTGATTTGAAATAATTATAGTGTTCTATTTGTTTGTTGGTTCTGGTTTACAACATTTAGGGTTTTAGTTACACTTTCACAAAGCTTTAAGGATGAAATTTCCAAAGTTGATGTCCAGCATCATTCTCTTGACACACAGCATGCACCTGCAACAAATTACATGCATGCCTTTGCATGTGTTTGGACACCACCGGTGGGGGCAGGACATGGTCACACTTCCTGAAGAAGCTAAGAAAACTCCATCATTTCAGCTGACTAGAGTTCATCTGTTTCTTTCCGTCCACATAGTATACAGAGATCGTTGTTTAATAACTATGGTAAATCAGTGAAGGCATCCATCTAATGACAACGGTGAATTGATCATGGCCATGGTATATAGAGATTTATGTCTAACGACAATGGTAAATCAACCAAGGCCAAGGTATATAGAATATATTTATCTAATGACAATGGTAAATTGATCATGGCCATGGTATACAGAGATTTATGTCTAAGGACAATGGTAAATCAACCAAGGCCAAGGTATAGGGGAATATTTATCTAATGACAATGGTAAATTGGTCAAGGTCATGCTATATGGAAACATTTATCTCACGATAATTTAATGACTAAATTAGTCAAGGGAAAATGTTTCAAAAACATATTTTAGGTATCATATGCACATTACAAGTACTGTGTTTGATCATATTCTCTAATGATGAAGGCAATATTTCCAACAATGTTAATGCATGACAATGAAAAACTAAACACAAAGTCACAACAAGACATGGAGTGACTTATTTGGAAGCAGACATTTTTACATGTAAGTCTATTTCAGCAACATCATAAATGAATTTACACACAGAAAAAATAAATACTCCAAAGATGTGTTTTTCAAAGTGAAATTCAGTTTGTGTATAAAATACCTTAACTTTATTCACAAAATTCATTTTTTACTTTGAATAACTCTATTTTTCTGTATCGGTGGCTTCATTAAGGATACTTGGGACAGCATTTTAGCCACATCCCAATCTGACAGTCTAGTGACTGAGGAAAGTCTGAAGTGGTTATGATGATGATGATGATGATGATGATGATGATGATGATAAAGTTACTGCTATGGTGAAACAATATTTCAACACAATATGCAATTTAAGGTTGTAATGATGCATCAAACTATTCAATGCATTGCAATTGTTGGGTCTCTGTTCGCAATTAATCAATGGTAGAAATGAAAACATTGATAATTTAAGTGAATATTGATTGCTTAGTAATTGGCTTCCTTTGATAAATATGCAATGCAAAATACAGGAAGAACCAGATTAGTTCACTTTGATTAAGAGTTATCTGCCCCTGTTACCTCTTACACATGATCTGAATTTCAGGTTTCTTGTCAATAAGAGGCTGAAACTAGTTCAGCTTGTATTTTTTTCCCATAAACTTAACATTCATTTGGGAAATGACTTCAGATAAGACAATTTAAGGAGAAAAAACTATTACAATTGTTGAACGCAACTGACTATCACTATGGCAATAGTATGTTGCAACAGACTATCACTATCACGACAGTTGTTCCCCCTTCAACAGTCACCCCTTATAGACTGCAGTAGACTGACACCTGGAAAAATTTGGTAGCTATGAAATTATTCTATATACACATATATTAGTATATTATCATGAATGTTTATGTCTAATGTGTCCATAACATCAAGGTTAAAATTCCATTCAAAATCAAGATTTCATTTTTTAAAGAAAATAAAAATTGACTGAAAGTATTACAATTTCATAAAAACAACATGGTCGAACAAGATCAGTGCCCTAAACTGACTTCAACGTGACAAAAAAACATTCCTCCCAACAGTGATCAAAAGAGAGCATTGCAACGTTGTTGTGTGGGCTGGTTCAAGGTGTAAACAAATGACTAAGATAAACAAGCCTAAAAAACCTTTAAGTTGTCTGAACAAGTTTTTATCATCCTCAAAAAGTAATCAACCTGTTGTGTTTAGAAATGGCAGACATGGAAAACATTATGTCCATAAGCGGAGCATGGTCACTTGAGACACTAATCCGTGTTGGGACTGTCAAACATACTTGTGTATTTGCCATAGCATCTAAAGCAGAGTGGCCTCCACCAGTATTTATACATGAGGTTTATGGACAATTTTAATTCAATCTCTGTAAATTCACCAGTTTGTCGAGAGCTTTTTTCAAGGAGCCTTTTCTGCTAACAAGTGACAATGTTTCAATGTTTTCTGAATCGACATTGAGAAAATTCAACATTTAGCATTGTTGAAAGTGTTTCTTAAAGGCAAATTCTAAAATTCAAAGTGGAAAATGACAAGGTGTAGTTTTAACATCAAACAATTACATAACCTTGAATTAACAATCTTTTTCAGTCATTTTCTTTATTTTCAGGGAAAGTTTCTTATGCTTGGGTTCACATTTATACATAAACTGTGAATATGCTGGATCAATTAAACAAACATTCTTCAAACTGACATTTGCAATAACACATTACTCACAGTTTGATATTTATAGTAGTTGCAGTTAGTGGAAGCTGGTTCAGGTAAGTTCCATGTAACAAATCAGATATTTGTAATAATGAGGTTTATACAAAAGTCTTTCTTATTGCAGTTGATCCATCTGTTGAATGCGCAGAAGATCTGTGATTTCAAACAAGTCAATAGCAGACCAACTCCCAGGATTACATGCTCTTTAAACAAGTGTTTTGTGAAATATGCTGAACAGCAAAAGAAATGCAACTGTTTTTTTTGTCATGTTTTTCAATAAAAGACATAGACATGAATGTTTACATATTGATGGCTCCATCAGGAATAAAAACTTTGATAGAAATCATGACAAAATCTGAATTTTAAAATTAATCTCACACATTACAGTTTGCATGAAGGTCTTATCTTTCTTCATGGACAGCTACATGAACACTGTCTTGTTCACAGACATCAATTCTAAAAAAATGAATAAAAAAAAATCAAATCAAATCCATTGGGGGGATGACAAGATGACTTATGATGTCTCTATCTTGACTGAGCATACTGATCATGATAAAAGAAGAGAAAAACAGGTCTGGCTATTCATTCATTCAAAACTGGCAACCGCTGTGTGAGTTTTCTGCATGCTTACCACAACAATGAGCATATTCAAGCAGCATTCAGTTGACAGTAAACCACTGTGGACAGATAATGTAAGGGTCTACAACTACAGTTATATATCTGTCTGAACTGCAAACCTTCATCAATACAATACTACACGTGACCACTATCAGTACAACACTACACATGACCATTATCAATACAACACTACAAACTACAACCATCCATACAACACTATAAACTACAACTATCAATACAACACTACCACTATCAATACAACACTGCACATGACCATTATCTGTGACACTACACATCACCACAATCAACACAACACTACACATGACCACTATCAATACAATACAACAAACTAATACTATCAATAGAACACTACACACAACGACTATCAATACAACACTGCACATGACCACTATCAATACAACACTGCACGTGACCACTATCAATAGAACACTACACATGACCACTATCAATAGAACACTACACATGACCACTATCAATACAACACTGCACATGACCACTATTGATACAACACTGCACATGACCACTACCAATAGAACACTACACATTGACCACTATCAGAACAACACTACACATGACCACTATCAAAACAACTACACATAACTACACACTACCACTATCAATACAACACATTACCACTACCAACAATATCAATAAAACACTACACACTATCAATACAACACCACACATGACCACTATCCATAGAACACTACCCATGACCACTATCAATACAACACTACATGTGACCACAATCAGTACATCACTAAAATGACCACCATCAGCACAACACTATACCTGATCACTATCAATACAGCACTATCACAATCAATGCAACACTACACACTACCACTATCAATGCACACTACCAATATGAATACAAACTACACACAGCCAATATCAAACAGAACCTAAATAGAGCTGCATAAAGAGAAACCGCCTTAGAATCTGCTCCTGTTGTTGTATATAGTACTACGCTAACAACAGTATCGAACTAGCTCATTTAAAAAACAAAACAATAACACTTATTAAATCAGAAGATAAAGCTAATCTGTTTTAACTTACACAGTCCTTTATTGTTGATTTAAGAATGCTAAATGTTTAATTGAAAAACCAAAGGCTAAACACTTAGCAGTCTTAAATCAATGATAAAGGACTACAGAAATAAAAACAGAATAGCTTTATCTTCATTCTAGAATGACTGATAAGCATTTTTAAGCCGGACTCTTTGGTGTGCAAGAACACTAGGCGTGAAGGAGCCTTCTTCCTGCAAACCGTTTTATATCATCCGCTTTAATGGACAGGTTGTGTGATGAAGAAAATAAGAATAACTCATAATTAATAAAAATAATTCATTTTCAACAACATAAATGCTTTATTTCAGGAACAAGTATGCTTGTATTTGGTGACAAGTATCATACAAAGATAAAAAAAACCCAGTTTATACTGTGAGCAAGTACAAATATTTGATTTTTCTCAAGCGAATTATTGATCTCCCCTTCTGTATGTCAATCAACTCATTCCAATTCAAGCTGTGAAGTCCTTAACTTTAGTCACCGCTAACTTTAATCATGGAAATGATTGTTGATAAGCAACCTACTATTCTGATTTTGGAAAAGACTTGACATGCCAGGTTTTATGAGGGAAACATGGACAATGGAAATGGAAGGACAGGGCATTACGGCTGGAATGAATGCAGTCAGGTTAGGACGTGTGGGCCGACGTATGCAGTGACGTCATGTGTCACTAGATCTAGACGCAGTTTGAAGCATGGCAAAACACAGACTGCACAGCTGATGAATTCTCCAGTTTTCAAAGTTTCTTCACTGGGATTAGGATCAAGAAATTCTTCTTCAAACCATTTTCCTTTTACTTCAAAAACATCAAAGATGCCGGCGAGGTAGAGATCACTGATATTCAACATGTTGGTTTACAAACAAAAGCATCAACGAGTTCATTATGTTCATGTGTGGTGAATCAGTCACGTTTTGATGATCTCTCAGCCAATCAGAATCAAGTATCACACAATACCATGCTAGAATGGTCATTAAAGACAATCTTTGTAAGATCTGGTATCGATATTGGAATATCCAAACAAAAACTTTTAGAATTATGAACTTTATAACTATTTGTCACCAGTAAATACACTGAAAACACAAACAAACATAAGCCCCGAAAGGTGAACTTCCACGAATTCTATTGTAAGTATGGCATAAACTCAATTTTAAATGAACAGAAACAAATTGAATTCTGATCCTAAATTTGCTGTTAGAAAACCACCACTACAGAACAGCACAGTGACATCAGGCAGATCTTGTGTGCATTGTCATTGACTCCATTGTTCACAACTACCAGAGACCTCCATGTGCCACTGGTTCATCAAACATGCGAGGCAAATTGCTAACGATGCAATTTATCTTGGTTCAATATCCACGTGGGCAACCTTGGTGGTTAATTGTAAACTCACACGGCCACTGTCAGACCGACAAACTTTACTTCAGAGAGCTAGAGTTTATTGTCGAAGTTGTTTGGACACAGGCTTTCAAGGATGGAAGTTGTGTCATTGCTACTTCATCACAATCAATCAATTAGTTGTTCATTTACAGATGATATTATCTTTGACAGGGCTAAAACAATGAGTTTGAGGACAATATAAAGTCACAATTCATAAAGCTATTTTTACATACCATTCATTTTTCAAGAGCTCTTTATAAAGTGATTAAAGCCCTTATGGGTGGGTGGGAGTGGAATAATTATGACCATTATACAAGTAACATGATGAGATGTTTCCCATCTTTGTGAGTGAGTGAGTGAGTGAGTGAGTGGGTAAGGGTTGGGTGAGTGAGGGAGGGTGGGAGCTTGTAGAGGCATTGAACCCATGATACATGGCTGTTTCAACAAAGGTGTATTTAACTCATTCCAAACACATTGTTTGTACACAATGTAAGACTCATATCTATCAGACACAATTTTATATTTTTTGTCTCCCACATGGTACTAAATGTTACAAATTTAGTATTAGGTGTAAGAGGCGACCAACGGGATTGGGTGATCAGGCTCGCTGACTTGGTTGACACATGTCATCGGTTCCCAATTGCGCAGATCAATGCTCATGTTGTTGATCACTGGATTTTCTGGTTCAGACTCGATTATTTACAGACCGCCGCCATATAGCTGGAATATTGCTGAGTGCGGCGTAAAACTAAACTCACTCACTCAGTAGTATTAGGCTGAAGGGAAAATAACATGGTTTAGTGACTGTAAGGCAGACAACATCTTCTTTCAGGGACTGTGAGGCAGACTCTACATGTACACATGGTAACAAAGACAAGAAGACAAAGTCATCAATATTCCCCACTATGGCAAAATACTAATAATGAATATGTCCACTACTTATGATGATGTAAAATGGTTTGGCAAAGTGGATGGAGGGTACTGGAAATATTTTACTCAGAATTCCAAAACTACCAAAGGACACCAATACCCCACCAGATCAATCTATGTGCCATGTTTGGTGAGGAAATATTGAAAGGTTTTACAGTTCCACTCCGGAAAAGAACACTGCCACCAAATTCAGTCAAAGTCAAACTTGTTGCAATGGAAACACAAAAATATTATATTTTATTCGAAAATCCAAAACTACCAAAAGGCACCAGACCAATCTATGTGCCGGGCATGGTGAAACAAGAAATGCAGAACAGTTTTGAAGTTCTGGTCTGGAAAAGATCATACCCACCAAATTCAGTCAAAGTCGAACTTGTTGCCATAGAAATGCAAAAAAATATTTTATTCAGAAACCCAAAACTACCAATAGGCACCAGTGTACCATAAAAATACGACAAGGTCTATCTATGTGCCAAGTTTGGTGAAGAAATAGTGACTGGTTTTGTTCTGCTCCGGAAAAGACATCTGTGCACAGAGGGAGTGCATTTTAATGCACTTGTGTCACATCTATACTACCATATACCCTAGTGCTGTGTCACATCAGTCCTGTACAACTGCATACCCCCAGTACTGTGTCACATCAGCCCTGTACAACTGTATAACTCAGTACTGTGTCACATCAGTCCTGTACAACTGCATACCCCCAGTACTGTGTCACATCAGTCCTGTACAACTGCATACCCCATTATTGTGCCGCATCTGTTCTGTACAACTGCATACCCCAGTACTGTGTCACATCAGTCCTGTACAACTGTATAACTCAGTACTGTGTCACATCAGTCCTGTACAACTGCATACCCCAGTACTGTGTCACATCAGTCCTGTACAACTGCATACCCCATTATTGTGTCACATCTGTCCTGTACAACTGCATACCCCAGTACTGTGTCACATCAGCCCTGTACAACTGTATAACTCAGTACTGTGTCACATCAGTCGTGTACAACTGCATACCCAAGTGCTGTGTCACATCAGTCCTTTACAACTGCATACCACATTATTGTGTCACATCTGTCCTGTACAACTGCATACCCCAGTACTGTGTCACATCAGTCCTGTACAACTGTATAACTCAGTACTGTGTCATATTAGTCCTGTACAACTGCATACACAGGTATTGTGTTACATCAGTCCTGTACAATCATATACCCCAATATTGTTTAGTACTGTACAACCATATACTCCAGTATTGTGTCATATCAGTCCTGTTCAACCATATACATGTACCTCAGTATTGAGTTAGTTCAGCCCTGAACAACTGTATAACCTAGTTTTGAGTAACAGTTGTCCTGTACAACCACATACCCCAGTACTGTGTCACATCCGTCCTGTACAACCATATACGCCAGTATTAAGTCATTTCAGTCCTGTACAACTGTATACCTCAGTATTGAGTCATTTCAGTCCTGTACAATTGTATACTCCAGTTGTGAGTCACATAGGTCCTGTACAACCATATACCCCAGTACTGTGTCACATCAGTCCTGCACAACTGTATACCCCAGTACTGTGTCACATCAGTCCCGTACAACTGTATACCCCATTATTGGGTCACATCTGTCCTGTACAACTGTATACCTCAGTACTGTGTCACATCAGTCCTGTACAACTGTATACCCCAGTATTGTGTCACATCAGTCCTGTACAACTGCATACCCCAGTACTGTGTCACATCAGTCCCGTACAACCATGTCTCTCAGTATTGAGTCAGTTCAGGCCTGTACAATCATATGCTACAGTACTGTGTCACATCACTCCCGTACAACTGTATACCCCAGTACTGTGTCATATCAGTCCTGTACAACTGCATATCCCAGTACTGTGCCACATCAGTCCTGTACAACCATATACCCCAGTATTGTGTATTACACTGAGTAAAAGAAGATGCATATCCATAAAAATCGTCATCACTCTACTTGCTTGCTTGTCAGAAGAAATCAGCTTTTTGTTGATTATATGAGTATATATGATTATCATGTTGTCATTATAATAATAATTACTTATCTCAGGACATACCCACACCTTTACGGTTATGTAACGTTTTCAAACGTAAACACCAGAGAAACATTCCATAATTCTTCTTCACACCACAGCCATCATACGACTATAACCAACGCCAACATCACGAAATGGAGTCACAATCTTTCTCCTTTAAAAGCATGTATTTAGCCTATGATGGCTCTTGCCATTGACCTCCTGAGGACCATCAGAATGTCCTCTGTTTTGTCCTCAAACAAGGCAGTTTGTTGTGAAGTGTCCTTGTTCTACAACAGCACAGACATGTATGCTGTTACCAAGCCCTCCACCTGCCAACAGTGAATCACCTCTGCTACTCCACACACAACTCTAGCCTCCAGCCTTGAGCTCCTGCTAATTGGCCTCAACTGTTTTTTCAGTTTTTCCCCCCAAATGTTCAATAATTACACAAGGATTACGATATCAGGATAAAAGATACAAAGAAAGGTCAAACCTTCCTAAAACATTTCTAACCAAATAAATCGAAATTGAAACAGAAATAGAAATTAAAACAAATACCAGTTTTTCTATATAGAATAATTTTCAACAGTGTGATGGACCCAGTAATACTTTCACCATGGATGATTTTTGTTGCATAAAGTTTTTATTAGAACATAATCTACACAAAATGTAAAATATAAAAAAAAACAAAATGTAAAATATAAAACAAAAAAAACCAAAGGAAGGTTAAACCTTTCTGAAAGTTTTTAAACTAAATTAATAAAAAAAGAACACAAATCGAAATTAAACAAATAACAGTTTTTCTGGTTAGAATCATTTTCAAAACAGTGGACATTGTAATATTAACACAATGGACAATTTTTGTTGAATAGTTTCATAAGAACATTATCTATACTCAACAAAATGTAGAATACAAGACAACTAATGATGTTTGTACTCTTATTCAAAAAAGGCAATGAACTTCAAAGATGGCAAGTTGTGATGGCTCATCCCATATAACTGCAGTTACAAAACATGTAGTTACAAAACATGTTGTTAGAAAAGGGATAATTAGTTCAAAAAACAACATTAAATTTCTATCGAGTTCAGTTCTGGATGAAGTAAGATATGGACTTAAGCTGCTTTTAGCAATATTCCAGCAATATAACTGTGGTTACAACCAGATGTGGGCTTCACACATTGTACACGAATCAATGTGGATTTTTTGAGTGACAACGAAAAGCTTTAACTGCTAGGCTACCCCACCACTCTAGTCGACCAAAAGCTCTAACTGCTAGGCTACCCCATTACTCTAGTCGACCAAAAGCTTTAACTGCTAGGATACCCCATCACTCAAGTCAACCTTAAGCTCTTACTGCTAGGCTACCCCTTCCTTCTAGTACTGCATGAAAGTATGACTGCATGCTAAAGGTTTAAATTGTGATCCAGATAGTACCAGATACCTAGTGACACTAGTTTCCTTAAAACCACAAAACAGTTCTGGTTACAGTTGATGTTTCTGCCTTTCCTACATGATGAAATTAGTTACCAAATATAACAAAGAATCAAAATTAATTTGTTAATTACGTTATTTTCCCTAATAAAAATAATTCCATCCATATATTCAAAGAGTATATCATAGATAGGTTGTTTAAGCATGTATTGCATTCTTTTTACTTACATGTATATGCAAACCATTTTGTTAAATCAGTAAGGTAGCAATGCTGACGCCACTTTCAACAAAATCCTATCATATTGGTGATATCAGAGGAGAAAAGGTGTGGGAGGCTAACCAGTAATATCAAACTTCATAAAAATATTTCTTAATAATTCTAAACCATGAAAAACTTACATAATAAAATATTCTGAAAACAATACATTAACCAGATAGAAACTCCTATAATATTGTTTCCAATCCACCCTTTCCCCACCTTACCTCATAAGCAGTCATCAGGAATTAGTATCCGATCCATGTAACATTTCTGACCACTGCTCCACTCATTGACACTGAGATCGGGGCAAGGAGTACAAGAGACATTCGGACACAGAGGTGAAGCAAGTTACAAAGCGTGACATGACTGGTCCAGCCCGCGCCAGAAAACGGCAACTATCAGTAGGGCACTAAGACTTCCCAATCGGAGGCTAATTCGGGGATATCCTATAAGCCCCGAATCAATACACTGTTTCCTCAAGGCCCAAGAGCACCCAGGGAGCTTCGGGAACAGGAGGGGTATCGGAAACATGCGACATGATGGTTGCTTGCCCTTTCATCTTTCACGTGTATGTCTGCCTCTGTTTGAATTGGCAAACCTACAGGGGTCTTTGGATGTTTTGTCCACTTCCCTAACAGTTAGGACAATGTATGTCTGGCCAAAACAAGAAGACATTTTTCCAACTGACTCACCCCTGTAGTAAAGCGTCCTCAAAATGTTTGACATATACTCTCTAAGCAGGAAGAGAAGTAGCTAAGACATTGGTCACTCAAGGACAGATCTCATTCACTGGATAACTATGAACATTGTTCATTTGCTTGATTGTTTATGTTTCTAGTTATTTGAAATTTCTGAACTGAGTCACTCTCAGATCATCAAAAAAACAACCTTTCAAATGTTCCACTCATCATTGCACGAATATGGAGAAATACTAGCAGCAGACGGCAGAATATATTTCAAAGGGATCACTCTGAAGACCTTCCTTGATCACTCTGAAAACCTTCCTTGATCACTCTGAAGACCTTCCTTGATAAAGAATACTGAGATATGTTAATGTGATGTTAAAAGGTGTTATAAAAATAACATAAACTTGCTACGGGACAATGACTCTTAACTTTAACCAAAGCAAAGCCAGATAGCCTGGAAGCCATTTTTTTTTCATAAAACATAAACATTTCCAGAAAATAACTTCCCTGAACATAGCACGCAGAAATTCTGTAAAGATGCTTTCACACTGTAGTTTAAAAATTACACTTTCAAATATTAACATTGTAAGCAAAGGAGAAATAACAAAAAATGGGAATGCTGTCATTAAACTTTCTGTGAAGTTTTATTTGATATTCAAAACAACAAAAATATGCTAAAAATCTTCACCTAAATTAGATCTATTTGTTCTTTTGGTCAACCATGCTCTGTTCTCTCTAGGTATAAATCAACAATAAAAATAAAAAGGTAAAATTAGTGGTAAGGTGAATATCTTTCAGCAGTCCCTTTCATAGAAGATAAAGTCTGTCTGACTGAGACTAAGCAAACTTTTGACACGAAAATCTTATGTAATACATCAGTGTTTATTTGCTTGATGTTAAGAACCCAAAGCTTATTTACTTGCACTATTACCAGTGTATGGAGCTCCTTTGCTAAACAGAGCTAGTATACAAAATATGACAACTCCCCACTTTGTCTTTCTGGCTCCAACTGCTACAGATCTTCAAACGTATGTTATTTATTTTTCCACTTTGCGCAAACGTCACATGAATATCTCCCTGTACTGGGTAACTGTGAAGCCAGTAGCACTTCCGGTGTGAAGTGTGGCGCAGTGCTGATAGGCCATGCCAGAAAAAAAAAATCACTTAGCAGTCATTATGCAGGAAGTTATGGCAAATTAATTCAAATTTGCAGTTTGCTCTGTCAACAGCGCCATGTTCATATGGCTAAACACGTTTATCAGAACATCAACAGAACCATATGAGCTAATTTACATTGTAATCAAAATGTCACATGCGTCATGAAAACATTGAACTTTCTTGGTTAATTTGTTTGACTAACATCTATTATGCTTCAACATGTTTGTCTAGGTATGGAGTATTTTTTTTAACATTTTTTAAATCATTTTATTTCTTTTGGGAGCAAACAGACAAAATGGTTTAAAAGAAAGTTCATAAAAAATACAAGTAAGTTACAGAGTCATTCTGTGGATACTAGCAAATAAAACTCTTCTTGTCTCAGGATGGCACAAGAGCGATGGAATCTTTTCAGGTAGAGGATTATTGAAAATAATAGTCACATCATGATGTGTTGCATAAAATTTAATTACAAGTGTAGCACTTTTTTCAAGAAACGACCTGAAGACAAAGAATGGTTAATAAACAACTGAAATTCACGGCAGCAAGTTTTTACATGTGCTTGTTAAAAATCTAACAAAACAGGAAGTAAAGTGTATAAAAATGAAATCTATTAAGCATAATGAGTTTATAGTGCAAGAAAATCAGTTTCAAAAGAAATCTGAAACAAAAGAGTTACTGCACAAACATAATTATCATGCATTTACAATGAAATAGAATCTTTCTGCAACAGATTTAATCAACATACATTTGGAATTAAACAATTTTTCTACAGCATGTCGCAGGAAAATCTCATATCCTCACACACCTTTGTATCCTTCATGTCCATATAACATAACATTAGATTATGTTTTCCTAACAACATGTTTCATGTCAAAGTTCCATACATTAAATGACATGATAACACGTAAACAGTACTTACAAACATATCACATTAACTATTTAAGGTTTTTAAGGTTTTTCTATGTCAAATCTTCATTTTAGGTTTTTGTATAAACTGCATAATACCATAACAAGATTTGAAGAGTTGAGACTTATGGTGTAAGGCATGTTATGGAGCATATATCATTGTGAGGAACAGAAGATACTAGTCCCTTCTTATTCCTGTCATTCTGAGATCTAAGAATAGCTAATGTTGACCAAATATATTGATAGGCACTAGAAGCCTATGTTGCCTGTGATTGAGTCAACACACAAAACATTCCTGTAGCCACACGGCCAATGTCCACTCACATGATTGATATGGGATAGTATAGAGGGAAATATATAACATAAACACCAGAGAATAATCAGTCTTGCCTATCTGCCAAAATCAACTGCACTTGGCATAGAGGCTAAGTAACTTATACAGAGGGATCACAGAAAATCATCAATGACAATTCTGCCTGAATATTTTTTAACACATTACAGAAAAGATCATAGAAGACAGTCTTTGCTCCATTGGTGTCATCTTACTCTGCAACATTCTATCAGGGGCAAACCAGTGACTGATGTACTGAGCAATGTCTGTATGAGTGAGTGAGTAAATGAGTGAATTGAGTAGTTTTACACTTCTCTTAGCAATATTCCAGCAATATCACAGCAGGGAACACCAGAAATAGGCTACACACATTGCATTCATGTGGGAAGTCAATGCCGGGTTATAACAAAACTCATTCACTCTAAATACTAGTCAAAGGAGTTCTTTACAAGTAACTCAGGATTAATGATTATGTTTGCATCATCAAGTAAAATTACAAATCAAATTCCCTCATGACAGATAACCAATCGTTCCAAGTTCAGGTAGGTGATTATAAATATATATATTGATGGATGATTATTAATTGTCTATTAAATATGAACTTGTAATGATATGAAATATAGGATAACAGGTAAAGGGATCAGGTAGCCAGACACACTACAAGGTTTAAGCATGTCATAGTGTCACATTTGTGCAGATTGTTGCTCATGATGTCGATGACAAGAATTTTTGGTGTGTATTCAGTCATTTACAACCTGTCATCCAATACCTGCAATATTCAATGCAACCACAAACAAACAAACCTAATTCTGTAAAGGATCCAAATCGATTGGATTAATTTTTAATGTGAATATCTCATCAACATATCACTAACCTGAAAGGATGAAATTTCGGGTAAACATTTTATTATTTACAATCAGTTTAATTTAATGTTTAATCTGAACATCTTATCAACAAATCACTAACCTGAAACCTGGGCAAAGATTATGTCAGTAAAAATTAGTTAATCTCTAACATGAAACAACATCAAAATTCACCAACTAACTTCACATAAAGAACAGTTTAAATTTTCTGCCAATGTAGAGATCAATGTCTCAAGCTTCAGACACAACACCATAGTAAATGGCAAAATTTATTCCTGTAAGCAATCTGATTTTTATTCTGTTGAAACAATCAAAATCTATCAAAAAAATTGAAATACAGATGTATGTTAAATTAGAATGTGTCCAATCCCAGCAAAAGAACTTCTGATCTCACTGAACGAGAGAGGAAACAGTCATGGGTTCGTTAATTTGATGAATACAATCTCTCAATCAGGCTAACAAACAGCCCATTTTAGAGACATTCAAGTTTATTTTCAACAAAAACTACCTTACTAAAAACACAAGAAATTATTTAAAGAAACTGGGTTGATGAAAATATTTGTGAAGAAAAAACAGATGTTTAATTCGACAGAGGCAACATTCATAAATATCATTTACATGGGCTAAGATGTTTTTGAGTATCTAAAAGTGCTATTTACCAAAGAACACATGTCGTGGGTCTTCTAGTTACCCCCTATAAACTAACTGAAGAATAAACTGACCCTGTTGGTCAGTAGTGTTGAATAGTTTGCAGGTCGCTAGCACCAAGCAAACCGATGTACCTGTGTCCTCACAACTGATCAGGGAGCAGTCGCGATGAGTCCAAATTAAACACAAGCTATTGGAGCATAATCACACGAGGTGGCATGTGAGATCCGCACACCTCACTTGTTGACCAATCACAGTAAAGCAACTGTTTGTCTAAGCTTGTGATGTTGACTCTTGTAAATATAGACACCAGCAAGAGATCAAACATATCATATGAACAATGAGAACATATGAATGAAAAGAAACAATTCCAACGAGGTGTGAGAATTGAAAATACATTTGTTTCTGCCAGTATCTTTCTCCTGCACAAGAGCAAATAACCATCTTCCTCAACTCTTGTGAATGACAAAAGTTTAAAAATCATAAAGCCAAGACACTTAAAACAAAAATGCTGACATTGTTGAAAATATATTATTTATGAACTAACTAAATGTTCAATGCTAAAAGTCAAGAAAAGTCTCATTTGTTAATTGAATTGCAGTAAATTTGGTCTCATAAATAGTTTGAATCAACTATAAATCATTTAGATTGTTGGAATGAATTTCTTAGAGTGATTGACTTGAGTTTTACACTGCTTTTAACAATATTCCAGCAATATCAAGACAGGGGACACCAGAAATGGGCTTTTTACCCATGTGGGGAATCGATCCCAAGCATGAGGATCAAATGCTTTAACCACTAGGCTACCAAATTTCTTAGAGAAAATGGATGTGTTTAAACAGGTTCCTATCACAAGCAAGTCTACAGAACTTTTCAAGGATATAGCAATTAAATCCAAAGAATTTCCAGTATATCAACAAACTGTTCTACTAAAATGTGAATTGAATAAACATCTGGGCAGAAAAATTGTTCAACAATCAACATGTTCAATTGACCATGGCTGTTATTACGTCAAGCCTGAATTCCTTCTCTACGGGAATTAATGCTGCGGTTCCTTCTTCATCAGCTGCTGACAAATACGCCATTCGATGGCAACAAACAAGAGATATTTTGTGAACTGGTCATCAGGATAACATTACACAGTGTGACAACTGATTTTTCAAGGTCAAAGCTCTACGACAATTTACTTATTACCAAGCAGAGCACACTTCTGGGAAGCGAGGTTCCTTTATGTGTCATGCACAGAGGGAAGTGCAGGGGTTGTCAAATTTGAACATCCAGCACAATGTAACCTATATACTGTATCAAAGACGAGTCTTCAGTTAAGTATGCCAAGACTACTCAAAAAACATTTCTGTGTCTACATGTTCAGTCAGAAACTTGGAGAATCTTCATCCAAATTATTTGAGCTGATTTTTTAACGCCCGCTGTAGAGATTCCTTGGGTGTAAACCAAACTTAGGATATCAACATCTTGGGCACAGAGCGACAAACTTTCTATTTCCTGCATGTATTGTACTTAAACTAATAAGATTCCAGAAAGGACTGCCTCATGTAAATAAAATCATTAAGAAAATTACCTCTGAAAACCAAAAAACAAAATGATTCTTATACAGTTTGAATTTTGCTTTCATTCTTTTGTGATTCATAATTCGACATACTGGTGTTGCTCCCGAATGCCTGCCCTGCATGAATGTGATGAAATTACATCATACTTCCATGATCAAATATTTCTAAAAAGTCAGAGTGAAACCATCTTTATGCTCAAGACATTAAACTGTTATCATTACGTCAGTTAATACTGAAATAGCATTCAGACAACTTCAATGCTCATAGAAATACATTCGTTATACAAGTATGATGGTGCATTTTACAAATACACTGTCTATGTAAAAAATATAAAACAGTTTTCAAATAGTCCTTGATAAATAATTACAAGAAAAAACACACGTAAAATTCATGTAAAAAATGTTTAAATGTTTTTTTCATGTCAGATCAAATGAGTTCCAATGACCAGTTCAAGGTTTGATTATTAAACAAACAGTATCTGACTTCTTTGACTTCTGATTTGCTAAAAAAAATATATCTCAGAATGATGTTTAAACATGTCAGCCCCAAATTAGGACATCTCAGTTTCTAACAGTCTCCCATAAAAATGAGACTGTGACATGAAATATTGCTGAGTGTGGCATAAAACTGAACTCACTAAAACTGAGAAAAGTAAGCTGCACGTCCTACAGACCTCCTACCATATATATACAAAAAGATTTTTTCAAACCTCCTCCTGACAAGAATTCAATATGGCACTTCAAAACAAACAGATTCATATCTCTTGTATCCTCCAAAGTATAGCATCACATTCACAGGAGACAAGAATCACACTTTTATTTGTCCACAGGTTGAAGTCAAGGCTTTTCTTATTAAACCTAATCTAAAAATACAGACAGTGACGGCATTGAGTTTATAGATCACAAGCTTTTTTAACCTTCTTGCCAGAAATGCATTCTGGGTAGATTTGAACCAGGGTGCTGATACTGGCATGTTTGACAAACCCTAAGTGATGACCTAACAAGCGTTACCCGACTTGCAATAGCTTTGTCTGATACATTCCGTGGTTGCTTGTGATATGGAACACCTTATTGTGGGTATAGATCTAGAGGTGGAACCTCAAAGAAACTGGTTTGGCACATTTACAGGTTAAGCTGAGTCGCGGCCATCAGGCCAGACTCTGACCTTGAGATTCTCTTGACAAAATCCTCATAATCCAAATCAATGATTGAAGGTTTGCATAAATATTTCAAACACTTTTTCAACATGGAACAGGTGGATTCTAGATGTTTGAAAAACTGGGGAAATAGGAAATTCCTCAAATTTGGCAACATCCAAGTTTCTGGGAACATAGCGGTAGCTTAGATCAGTGGAAGGGTATCAAAAAGGAAATGATTAAATTCAGTTAGTGAAATGGTGCAATAGCACTGAAATATCAGTCAACTTTGTGAAAGTACATAATTAATTCATTAATTATCAATTCATTATCTGAACAATATTAAGCTGAACTCAGTGTTTGTGAATGTAACCTCTGACATTCTTCTTGCTCTCAGTGAAGTGAGATATCTGTATCTGTCAACAGAAATATTGACAAACATCTGGCTCTGCACATTTTATAAAAAAAAATAACAAAAATATCTCAGTAAATTATCACAAAAATCTGCACACATTCTCCTCTTCACTAACCTAAACTTGAAAACTATTACACATTTGCGTATGCGGGTTTGGATGTATTTGTTTCTGGGTTTATGTGACAGACTAACAGATATAATCTTTATTGAGATGCCATACTCATAAGTAACAAGCATTTCATCTCAAATGAAAAACTAATAAAACTGTCAAACCCAAACAAAACACAACATAGTCTGAAACCACATTTTAAGGTTTACTTAACTTTACTTTACTCCAGGTATCCCAAAGTCTAAGGCTAAATGATTTCCACATTGGCAGTTCATTATGACTGGCAGAACATACAATGATAGTCTCACTCATACCAATGTCATGCACTTGCAGATACGCTGAAACAGGCAAGAATAAGAGTTGCACAACTCACTATTTTCAGCCACCTATCAAGTCAACCTGTTTCGGTGACACTATCTTGGGTTTTGGTAACTTCACACGACTTGGAATGTGCGAAATCCAATTATTGCACGAATATCACTCTTCAGCCTGATGAAGTCCTACAGTCATGTTTTTTTTTTGCTCACTTCATGACTTATATAGTGTGTAGTGCCATGCTTTCAGATACTTTCATTTCAATCACTTTCAGTCCCGTTAACATGTTTTCTTGGTTCATTTCATGACTTGGGTTCTGTGCAACCCCTTTTTTCATATTACAAGATCATGCCATGTCCCCTGCTTATCAAAGGTCACCTTGAAATGGGTCTACATGGTCAAAATAATTTATAGCTCAAATAATTAAAAAAAGTGTCACCAGGATTCTATTCTCTGCTGTGGATAATCATTCCAAAGAGTGAGTGAGTGGATGAGTATAGTTCTACACTTCCTTCAGAAATATTCAGCAACATCGCAGCAAGAAACAGCAGATGGGCATGATACATTGTACACATGTTCAGAATCAAGCACAGTCTTCAGCTACAGGAGTGAACAGTTTAATCCCTATGGTATCCTGAGGCTCAATATTCGATATTCCACATATGTATGTTGATAATGAACTTTGGAAAAGTATCCACATAGAAAGAATATATCAGTAAAAGACAATACCTACTTTTTGCATCATTAGAGTAGAGATTATATCTTACCTTCACCCCAACCACATACATAACGATATCTCATGATAAACCTAATGCAGAAACCGTGTGCAATCGTTAAAGATGGTCATTATAAGGCTTACCTTTCCAGTGAGTTAAATCTCCAGACTTGATGCCAACACCGCCAGTGAATCTATAATATTTGTCTGAACTGTCACAAGGCGTCTGCTCTGCAAGTTAGGATTATTCAGGTAGAATCAGTTCCTTGAATCTTCAGATGTGTCCATGAGATGCAGATGCAGTCCAAAATTTCAGAACATGAAGGAACCATTGTAACAGTTACCAACTTATTGGAAACTGTAACTGAACAGATATCATTTGAGGTGGATCAAAAAGTTTCAGAATTCCCAGAAATCAGTACTCTAAGAGCAGGTTCTATAAAAGTAATGCTGTGAAGCTTTCACCCAGTGTACACCAACATGCAGTAATGAGAATTTCTTTCAAAGCACAATAATATGTCCAAGAATGCTTCTGTATGGCTGAAGATTCTACAAGAGTCAGCAAAAACACAATTGCTTATAAACAATGTTTTAACACTGTGATGTCACCAGTCCTTCAATGCCATGTAACACCGTCCTTTCAGTGGCTACGATAACACATGCAATTCTGATATATTTTCCATAGCTTGGACAACTTGAATTGAAATGTTAAAGTCGTATACCCAATGCTGAGCTCTGATTTGTCCAATCACAAACAAACAACCGCCACCTTGGTTCTAAATATAGCGCACAGGCCATGCCATGTGACCTTCTCGTAGGTTGCTGTTTATCCCCAGAGGGGACTTTGTTTATTTCTCGCTCTCGAATAAACAAACCTTGAATGTGTGGCATCACTTTAGTTTTGGCATTGTTTGTTTGATAGTGTAAATACACGAATTAAATATCCAACACACACCATATCATTACTGTTCACTAATCAACACGCTTGGAAACAGATCAGACTCCATGAGAACCTAACACAACTGGGGAAAACCAAACACAGGTATAAATTGGAAATTAGGTCTGAACTATGTGAAATGGCATCATGATTAAACTAAATTGCATGTCATCTGTTTCAGTGTTAATTTGGTTTAAGTCTGTGAACTTTGTTTTGGGGGGATTCTAGCAACATTGTAAGATCTATGTCTTCATCTTCTACTATCGTTCTACTGCTAACAGTGGCAGACTTGCCTTCTAGCTTGAGCTATAGAGTGCTTGAGATAATGAAATTGAAGGGTTCGTACATTTGGTGGAATTTCAGCCAATACTCTATTGAGCATCTACATTTGGTGATTCCATGGAGTGGGTGCGTGGCTGATAATTTGGTGAGTGAGTGAGTGAGTGAGTGAGTGAGTGAGTGAGTGAGTGAGTGAGTGAGTGAGTGAGTGAGTGAGTGAGTGAGTGAGTGAGGTATAGGAGAAAACACGCCTCCGAGGTTTTGGTAGACAATGTAAAACCGGAGGGGTGAGGGATTTCCCGACACTGATGCTTTTTCATTGCCTACCAAATCTGAGGAGAAGTGTTTTTCCCAACATATATACCGTCAATGATGGGTAATCACAATGTAGATGATCATTTAATGAAGCTACATAACAATAACTGAAGCGTGTGTAAAATGAATTTAATGACAGTAACTTCAAGTAGATAATTTAACCCCACCGCCTTTGTTGGTCCAGTAGAGCATCTGCCTATGGATGTGAGATTTATGCTTCCAATCTTGCTTCGGAAAACATTAGTATTAGAGTTTGATCTTGAACAATATTTTTCAGTTGATTTCAAATGCTCATGTAACATTTGAATGTTGATGTTCATAAAAAGTATAACCTGTCCCTCCAAAACAAAAACCTCAAATGTGGTTATTCTGGGAAAACAAGAGATGACATAATATATAGTGAGAAGCACACCTTAGGTTTATATTGGGTGAGTGAGTGCAGCACTCTTGCTTCATGGTATTACACCTGGGTTGGTGCCAGAGAAAAAGCAGATACAAGCTTTGCTCCCTGGAACTCAAAAAGTAACACTACCTGATTTTAAAGATCTGCTACCTGTGACAGAAGTTACCAATAAAAGCAAAAGAAGTTTGTTTTATTTGTAGTTGTGCAGTATTCAAATATTCGTACTGTCTCTCAACCAGTCAGTAAGGTGCTGTCATCTTGGTGTTTATCTCAAGATCATTGTGGATAAGCCTGAGGAACTGTCACATTGAGACCTGGATTCATTTTCAATGTCCTCTACCAACAGAAAAATGTCTGATAAGACTTCAGATTAGTTTGTGTTCCACTACTCAGTTTACTTTTGATGTCAAACTCCTTTTTCTGCTTGCAATTATCAACTCAAGAATGTATGGAAACACAAAGTGTGGTCTTTTCTTTTAGATGTCTTTCAGGCTGCCAGTGTACGCGTGAGCCTACCCTGAATATTGTACACTTTATTTATATTTCTAAGATGCCTTGGTGAAAGATCAAAGGCGCCAACTATACTCTATCAGACAATAATGTGCACTTTTTGCATTATTTCACAATGTATTGGTGTCACTACGCCATTCTAGCCTGCCCCCTTAGTATTACAGTGGAATACTTTAAAAACAAACTGACAGCCAAAGCGAACTGTTTTAAAAGTCTCGAAAAAACCTCTGTATATTATCATATAAAAAAGCTGTGAATAACAAATTCTCTATAATAAACTTAATGGCTATAGGAAACTGATTTGCAATCCCCGGGAGTGCCAGGTAACTCTAATTAGCCAACTGAGCAAACTCAGAGTCAATTAGTGATGACGATATTGTGATGATGCCAACACGAACAGTGATGAAACAGAACAGGCCCATCCTTCGTTTGCTGATGCCATACAGCACTTCAGACATTGAAGAATTTTCTTGTGTCACAGAAGACAACTGATATCTCTTCATTTGATTCGTTTGCCCACTTGAATGAGGCTGTGGGACGTATGCAGTCAGCCCAGAGTGGACAAAGTAGGATTAGTGACTTTATAGTGAAAAGAATGTAACTGTCGTATGAATGCATGAATGCATGATTGCATGAATAAACTGAGTATGAATGTATCATACTGTATTTGTTGTGCTTTTATTGTTCTTTCAATGGATTTTCGTGAATAACGAACTACAGATATAATGAAGTAATTTCAGCGGTCCCATGGAGTTTGTTATAAAGGTATCTTACTGTATGTCACAATGTAACCAACATCACGATGCATGTCAGCTGTCATTACCTCACCAGCCTCCTCATACAGTAAACTACTCCGTTGCATCATGTTTCTTGGTTTGTACTTGCTTCACTCAGCTAACATCACTGGTGGAAACATTACGTTTCTGTTTTCCGGATAAAATATCTCAGTTTGACTCACAATTTAACCATGACATGGTAATGTTCGCAATGCTTACTTTCCCACAATGCAATCGTGGAATGTCGCTTGACTAGTCAGCTTCATCTGGATGTACTTATCTAAACTTGGGTTGGTAGCAGAAATGCAACGTTCATATTACCCCTTATGGTTTACGTAAATCACAGATGCACTTAGAATAATCTAGAGAAGATAATGAACCCAAACGTAAACTGTCATCAAATCGTGCATCATTTGTTTTTTCTGGTAAGATTTGCCTTGAAAAAGGGTGACAGACACGTCAACAGGACATCGCGCCAGATAGCCCTGTGCAAGGATTCTTAATTTAAGTCACCAATACTTTTTGTTTTCTGACTTCGATTAATATTGTAATTATCATTGTATATGGCATCTTAGAAAAGAAATACAGCTCGCTCTACCCCAGTGTATTTTGTACACTCGGACCACCATCCTTGTGCTTTAATTATAATAGTCCAGGGCAAAACTATACTTTATGAAAAAAACTGGTGTAGAGCGAACTAAATTTCCTAATTAAACATCACATCATATTCATGTCACAAACATGTTCTGTTTATACCAGTGAAAAGAAAAAAAAAACATATCTAAATAAGACAAAGCATAATTTGGAGAGACAGACAACATAAGACATGTGCCTGTTCAAATCTTCCCAAACCTATCTAACACTTTGCACGAATAATTTCCTGTCAACGGATATAGTGTTCCACATCATGATGTACACATTTGCTTCAACTTTGGCCCAACCCCCTGGAATCTGGAGCACTCACTCACTCACTCACTGACACAAAGTACTTTGTCATTGAATTTAACGAAAAAAATATAAGTTTCTTTTATCTACATTTCAAAATTTTCAGATGAAATCAAGTATCATATTTCTATAAAAAGGAAGTCAAGTTAAAAAAGATTGTTTGTTCAAGGTGTCAGCATTGTAGGCCAAAGTGTCTAAGACTTTAATGGCAGACATTTTCACAGTTTATCACACTAGTCACTGTCACATTCAGCTTTTGCTTATACTGTATATTCTCCTGTTTTTAAGGTAGAAATTTTACCTGCCTTGACATGTGCTTGCCAGAAGTGCCAAGGTGAAACAGGATATGTTCAACTATTAGTGAGTGGGTGGGTGGGTGAGTGGGTGGGTTAGTGAGTGAGTGAGGTTTACCTTTAGCAATAAGATGGCGAGTGACACCAGAAATGAGCTTCACACAATGTACCTATGTGGGGAATTGAAACTGGATCTTTAGCATGATGAGCAAACACTTTAACCACTAGACTACCCCACCACCCCTGAACTACATATCTGAATACCTGACATGATCACAATCTAACTGTGACTGATAAGCACACACTAGGCAGTATGTCATACAAATAGCTGCTTATGATCTGATTTGAAAATAAATGCTACACAGCAAGCATCTTGCATTACACATTTGACAAAATCCTTAGATCATTATTTGTGTAGTAATTTCAATTTCAACTATCCAGTGTTAATTAAAAGTTATTTTGGTATCAGCTTGACAAAAAATATATGACAAATAACATTTGAACATGACATTCATCAAGTGATCCCAGAACAAGTGCAAGGATCATAAACATTTGTCATTTCTTCTGTTGTCTGACATCCCCAAATATTGTAAGGAGACCTACAGTTTGAGGTTTGTTTGTTTGTTGCAGAATCCTTTACACTCTTTTATTTAATCAGTAAATTTAAAAAGTCTAAAGACCCAAATACTACAGAGCCGAAATACTTTGGATTTCTCATAGGAATAGAAACATGAACTTAATTACCACTTGCTGAATCACAAAGACCTTCCCACAGTCAATATTATAACAAAAACTTTAGTGCACTGTCCACGTGCTGTCACAATGTTCAGATTATGACGGGAAATACGACAGTCGGACTAGGCATCTTCCAATTGTGTTGAAAGTTTGGTATTTGTCTCCAACCTTGAATTACAGTATTTTTGGAAGTTTTGAAAACTTGTTCTGGTTCAGTCAATCATGGGGTATTTTACTCAGATTTACATTTGTCTTTCTTCGCAGGATATTTGAACATTACAGTGCTTTACAATGTGTGATACAAAAGCACTGTAGGCATACATGATGTCAGACAGGGTGGGAACGACTCAGATCATGATGATGATGATGATGATGATGATGATGATGATGATGATGATGACTGAGTATGAAATATTTGGAGGGCATTTAGATTTGGAAACAAAATGCTAAAGAAAAGCAACACTGATGACTAGACAGTCTAAGTAAACTTATCCTCAGTACTTTTCGTGACACTCCACCACTGAGTCTAACAAAACCTTATGGGAGGTCGCGTCAGGTAACCTTTGAGACTGACCAATCAGAACACAGCTTACCAAATCGCAAAAGTGCACATTCGCACATACCTTTTGAACTTTTTATCTTGAAAAGGTTCGTACCTGAACGATTCCCAATGCTATTTAGCGTACGCTCGCTTCCAGGTGATGCACACAGCATACGTACAACCATGACAACGGTGAGTAAACAGTCGCTGAAAATAGTGGTTTGGGCAATATTCAAGGATGTCATCTTGCGGAAATATTAGCTAATGGTAACCATGTCAACAGCAACCCAAACGGGTATATACTGCAGGTCAAATAACTGTGTTATGTGCAGATTTTTGTTTGTGGAGAGATCTGTGTCAGTGATGTGAATATTTTGAAAGTCCCCCCGATTCCTAAATAGTAGCTGTTGTCTGATTGGTTAAATCTATTTAACCGTCTCCCGTTTGATTGGACGGCCATTTGTTGCTCAAAGGTTACCTGATGCAACCTTCTACTAGGTTTAGTTAAACTCAGTGGTGGAGTGTAACGAAATATATGGAGACTAAGTTTACTTAGACTGGATGACTAAAGAGCATGGTTAAATTAAAAATTTCACACTATTCACAATAAAGAAGCTGACATCAATAAATCTTGTCTTTCTGACTGAGTATGGTTTTACGCCACTTTCAGCAATATTTCAGCAATATCATGGTAATGGGGCACCACAAATGGGTTTTGCATATTGTACTCATGTTTTCAGGACGACAAGCACACGCTACCCCATCACCACTGATGCCGCTGCTGCTGCTGCTGTTGATGATATGATGATGCTGCTGATGATGATAACAAAGGCCGTGGTGAAGGACAAAAAACTGTGACAGAGAAAATGCTTTATTTAAAGACAAAGTCTTTCTAAATTTTCTGACTGAGTAATTTTCAATCCAAGTCATCTACCGATAATTGAGTACATATCCATGTATTCTCCCAAATCTAGTCACCACAATGCAATTATGACGAGTTTCTGAAATGCAGAAGTATGAACTCTCCATGGGTTTAGTGCAAAGGGCCTAGCAGGCTCTATTTATGACAACATGAGGGGCTTAGTCTAAATGGAAGTGATGACTGGCCAGAGAGATGTCAGTAAGTTCACTGGTAGCAGCCTACAGCATCTGTGTGTGGTTGTGGGGAACTTACTGTGGACACCTTGCCTGACCACCACAACCCTCACACTGACAAGCAGCCAGGTTTTGTACACTACTGGGAATGGCAATAAGTTGTAGACTCTGCCCATTTGAAACATGGGTCTTCGTGTTACAGAATACAGATAAGCCAAGGTGCAACACTTGCTGTCAAACAATACACTCATTTCTAGAAACCTTGACACACTATCGTTTATATGGAGTGAATGACACGTCATGGATCAGTTGTTGGACCTTTACCATGTCCTTAAATTTTGAAATAAAGGAGGATTATGTTGTCCTATCAAATGAAAACCTGCATATCATCCACTGTTCCAGTGAGCGAGTGAGTTTAGTTTTCTGCCGCTTTTAGCAATATTCCAGCAATATCATGACAGGAGACACCTGAAATAGGCTTCATACTTTGTACTCATTCCAATGTTCTATCAATAATATACCATTACAAAACATCTGAAGGGAAGTGTCTTTCATCTGATATGAAGTTATGGACAAATCTTTCCAATTTTTACAATTTTCAGGACAATGTTCTAATGACATATTTTGAAGTAAAACAAGTAACAAAGTAATTTCTTGTTCCACCAATAAGAAAAGTCAATTTTATGACTGATCTCAGTTTCTGGACTCTGTTCCAAGTCATCTTGGCGTTATGATGAAGGAAGGCTTACATTAAAGAATGGACGTAATGGCTGCTCTGAGAAACTGGGACCTGGTCCTTAAACTTGTCATCAGCATATTCCATGTAATTCATTAGGAACCATTCACTGACATTTGGATCATACCACTTGGGTACCCTTTACCACACTTTGGGCACTGAATCACGCTCAGATATCATTTACCATTTTGGGGTACAGTGCATTGGGGTATAGCACTTATGCATTCTGTACCACTCTTAGGCATAGTGTTTGGGTACCATATATTACCAAAGATAAGCTGAAGTTTGGAGACAAAAAAAGCAGTCTGTTAAAGGGGGTGGGCTTATCTATCAGACACAATTTCATGAAAGTATTTTTCAGGTCATCAGGACAATCTTACAAGTTAGCAATACACCTGCCTGGAAGTTTATGATGATTACAGCCACTTTGCTATAAATGATCAATAAACTAAATATTAAAGCATAAACATATTAAAGTTTGCATTATTTCAAAATATTTGGCTCTTGGTAATTATTAAGTTTCGTACCTCCCTCTTTACACACAATAAATCCACAGCACCCTTTTACCATGCATTTGGTGATATCAATTTAAATATCCGATACCATTGTTGGGGCAATACCACCTGGGTATCCTTTTACTATTTTTTAAGGGTACAGGACTAGGGTACCCTTTCACCATGCATTAGGGCACAGATTTACCATTTTGTAGGCACACCCCTTAGGTACCTTTCCATAAAACAAATTTTAAATATATCAGGACTAGGTTAATAAGTAATCTAGGTGGTTCACGTAATTCCAAAACAAATGAGAGCTATACTTCTACATTCAACAGAAAGAATAATTACAAGTGAAATGGGGCTAAATAGCATATTGGCACAAATAAAATGACGGTGTGTTTGTACTACTTGGGACAGATGCTGTCCTCATTGTCATTACTGTGAGGACTAGGACTTCCAAGTCTGAGACAGTACAGACTCTGAGCTGACCAGCCCTTGCATACCTGAATAATGAGCGGCCTGTATGGTAACACCATCCTAAACATCAGTTAACCTTCCACACTACAGGCAAATAGATACCAAATGGTGGAATGGATGCCAGAAAAACTTTTAAAATTGATTGACATTCTACATTTGGCAGTCATGTAACCTATGGTCCTGTTGGACAAATATACTTCATCTTTCAATCCACATTTACAAGCCTCCAACATTCCCATACATACCAATAAAACAAAAGCATCTTCTACAGTCCAAAACCAGTCACCAAGTCACAGCAATGAGAACATCCCTGGACACCACTGACCAGACAAATCTGGCAGTAAACTATCTGTACTGAGAACCCAACAATCTGACAATAGTTAAACATGTAACATTTCCAAAACAATAAACAACCAATTGAAAATACTTGCCCTTAATCCTATGTCAAGTTTATCAAATTCATTCCAACTATTTCTTTGGACCCCCTTTTTTCTCATATCATCACCCAGGTGTCAGATATCACACCAAATGGTTGCTTCGGAAGCCAGGCCATGTGGTATTGCAGCCATTCACCTTTTTTCGATTCTAAAAAAAAAATGTGGAGTATTCTCATTGGTAGCCATTTCGAAAAAACAACACAAACAAGACTCTCGTAACAGCAATATCAATAAACAGATATCTGTAGCATCAATTTAATGATTATCCAGTAATCCATTGCAAAGCTGCTCACAGGGACAATTATTCCTGGCTTGTGCCCTTAAGTTCATTGTGGTACACTGACAGAGGGTTTGTATCCCTTAAGCTTTGGCAATAGAAAGCTAATGATAGGCTGAAGATTTCCACCACTGTTAGGGCACATTTCACACTGTGTTTTCAGACTTTCGGTTAATCTTGGGATATTTCATGGGCTGAGTGCAGGTCAAGGCATTTTTGGACTCATTCACACCATAGTATGACCAACAACATGCTCAAAATATTACCATATAGCATATAGAATTATGTTGCATACACTTTGACCCTTCTGAACTCTGACAGTTGCACACTGAGCCAAAGTTGATAAAAACAAATTTGAAATTTTTAAACAATAACTTTTAAATTTTCAAAAGATTTTTTACTTTGGTATTTTACAAACTACATTTATACTCATGCCTGAATACGCTAGTTCACAAAGGTATTATAGACATCAGAAACTATAACAAAAAATCCAACGAAGATACCCCCCATCCTTCAAACATAGAATCTAGATATGACAATGAAGTAAGCAACATTTCTATTAGTAAAAGTCATTGGTCCAAAATATAAAAATCAACTGATCATAATTCTACAGCATGATGACGTCAAAGTTGAAAACACAGTCAGTTAAAAGCATGTCATAAATAAAAGTCATTGGTCCAAAATATAAAAATCAACTGATCATAATTCTACAGCATGATGACGTCAAAGTTGAAAACACAGTCAGTTAAAAGCATGTCATAAATAAAAGTCATTGGTCTCAAATATAAAAATCAACTGATCATAATTCTACAGCATGATGACCTAAAAGTTGAAAATACAGTCAGTTCAAAGCATGTTATAAATGATCAGTATCTATACAGCTTGCTTTTTATCCCAGCACAGGCTAAACTAATGAAATATGTCTGCGATTATAATATGATCTGTTTTAAAAGGCACTAAAACAAGAGAACCAAACTCTTTCTGCCAAACACAACAAAGACCACAACCACAATCATACAGGGGTTCAAAAATCTCATCACCCGACGCCCAGGACAAGTCAGTTTTCATTTTAGGCAATCAAATGAAGGTATCTTACTTGTCCTTGGACTACTAGCTAATTTCCCCTTATGGTTTCAAACTGCAAATAATCTTGGATTTCATTTCATATCTGCTCATAAAGTAACTATTACATTTCACAATAATGAAAATTTACAGCTATCGTTCTTTGAAAGTTATCACTCTTCAATAAATAGTCCAGTAAACAACATCAAACATTGTGTCATAAAATCTGGGCAAGTGGAACATTATTCAGGACAAGTTACTTTCTTGATGTCACTTGCTCTGTGGCAAGTGGAACATTATTCAGGACAAGTTACTTTCTTGATGTTACTTGCCCTGTGGCAAGTGGAACATTATTCAGGACAAGTTACTTTCTTGATGTCCCTTGCCCTGTGGCAAGTGGAACATTATTCAGGACAAGTTACTTTCTTGATGTCACTTGCCCTGTGGCAAGTGGAACATTATTCAGGACAAGTTACTTTCTTGATGTCACTTGCCCTGTGGCAAGTGGAACATTATTCAGGACAAGTTACTTTCTTGATGTCACTTGCCCTGTGGCAAGTGGAACATTATTCAGGACAAGTTACTTTCTTGATGTCACTTGCCCTGTGGCAAGTGGAACATTATTCAGGACAAGTTACTTTCTTGATGTCACTTGCTCTGTGGCAAGTGGAACATTATTCAGGACAAGTTACTTTCTTGATGTCACTTGCCCTGTGGCAAGTGGAACATTATTCAGGACAAGTTACTTTCTTGATGTCACTTGCCCTGTGGCAAGTGGAACATTATTCAGGACAAGTTACTTTCTTGATGTCACTTGCCCTGTGGCAAGTGGAACATTATTCAGGACAAGTTACTTTCTTGATGTCACTTGCCCTGTGGCAAGTGGAACATTATTCAGGACAAGTTACTTTCTTGATGTCACTTGCCCTGTGGCAAGTGGAACATTATTCAGGACAAGTTACTTTCTTGATGTCACTTGCTCTGTGGCAAGTGGAACATTATTCAGGACAAGTTACTTTCTTGATGTCACTTGCTCTGTGGCAAGTGGAACATTATTCAGGACAAGTTACTTTCTTGATGTCACTTGCCCTGTGGCAAGTGGAACATTATTCAGGACAAGTTACTTTCTTGATGTCACTTGCCCTGTGGCAAGTGGAACATTATTCAGGACAAGTTACTTTCTTGATGTCACTTGCTCTGTGGCAAGTGGAACATTATTCAGGACAAGTTACTTTCTTGATGTTACTTGCCCTGTGGCAAGTGGAACATTATTCAGGACAAGTTACTTTCTTGATGTCACTTGCTCTGTGGCAAGTGGAACATCATTCAGGACAAGTTACTTTCTTGATGTCACTTGCCCTGTGGCAAGTGGAACATTATTCAGGACAAGTTACTTTCTTGATGTCACTTGCCCTGTGGCAAGTGGAACATTATTCAGGACAAGTTACTTTCTTGATGTTACTTGCCCTGTGGCAAGTGGAACATTATTCAGGACAAGTTACTTTCTTGATGTCACTTGCCCTGTGGCAAGTGGAACATTATTCAGGACAAGTTACTTTCTTGATGTCACTTGCCCTGTGGCAAGTGGAACATTATTCAGGACAAGTTACTTTCTTGATGTCACTTGCTCTGTGGCAAGTGGAACATCATTCAGGACAAGTTACTTTCTTGATGTCCCTTGCCCTGTGGCAAGTGGAACATTATTCAGGACAAGTTACTTTCTTGATGTCCCTTGCCCTGTGGCAAGTGGAACATTATTCAGGACAAGTTACTTTCTTGATGTCACTTGCTCTGTGGCAAGTGGAACATTATTCAGGACAAGTTACTTTCTTGATGTCCCTTGCCCTGTGGCAAGTGGAACATTATTCAGGACAAGTTACTTTCTTGATGTCACTTGCTCTGTGGCGAGTCGCTTTTAAAAAAGATTTGGAACCTCAGTCATAACCATGCATATGTACATAATAAACATCCATTGTAAATTTATAACAACTTTACCTTATCAGACCCAACAAATAGCATTTCCACCCTACAACCTGTTAAGTTACAAAAATACAGTTCCTGGTATCAAAAAAACATAAATTCCATCCATTTCAACGCCATCCATGGCCGTCTGTTTTAGCTATGTTTATTCAAAAGCATATCTTTCACCTCTAACAATGAAAAACAGTTTGGAACAAACAAAAAGCATTGTTACTTTTTCGACACGTTAACACATATAAACCATAGAAAACATCCCCAAGGACTGGGCCTGGCAAGGACTAGAAACGAAATACACCAGCATTTGAACCCTGGGATATGTTTTTCAGATAGCATTTACCTAGCTGCTAACAATATGGATCTATTTGTACATAAAACTTCTGAATACTGTAAATATCAAGCGTGGAGATTGCACTTGATCATTCAATATGTCTGACTTAGAAACCCTTTTTAGCACACTTTGCTGGAATAGAAAGATTTCTGATGTTCTTTGATATGTTTGGAAAAAGATACATGTAGACAAAAGCAAACAATTCTCCAGAAAACATCAAGGTGAAGAGAGTACATGTATGAGTTGATTTTATTTACTGTTAAGATTCTCACCTTCAGTTCAGAAGATTACCACAAACAAATATTATGTTGTAAGATTAGTTGTCCTCCAAGCTGTATATTATCAGCTTACATAAAAGCCTACTTCCTTATTCCAACAGGATAAAATTTTTTCTAGGACTCGAAATTTAAATTCTTTCTACACTTCACTCCAGTGAAAGATTTTAGAGTGTGAGAAAATTCCTCAAATAACGGAACATGCACTCCTAAACCTGAAATATTGCCGTCTGTAATTTCATCATGAGCTGGAAGTGAAATCATACACAACAAATCATAATATTGTATGAAATGTCACACCTGGAAAGAAATAAAGCAGCAAATATCTAAGTTACACAAGTTTCGAAGTTTTTCATTTTCTTCAGTGAGAGAAAATATGACAGTTGTAGAAGCTGAGCGTCCTCAACTTCCAGCTGGGCTAGGATCAACAGCATCCTGCTCAAACAATGGCCCAACGGATTTCTGGGATCTTAGTTAATACAGCCACATGAATAAATATTCTTTCAAAAACAATAAAACATTGTGCTTTAAAGTACATTGCACTTCAACTTGTTGTGTTTGTTTGTTTGATGTTCAACATTGCACTCAGCTGACTTATATTCTGATCATATGACTGCAGCCTGTGATACAATAAAATCTGACTAGAAAATCCAGTGATCAATGTTGTGAGCAGTAACCTGGGCATCTAAAGTTCTATAACTTGTATTCAACCAAGACATGGAATCAGGCCACCTGAATAGCTCTTCAGATCAGTTTTTATTGCTTTGGGTCAGTTCTAATCTGAAACCTGATAGGGTCTCCCCTGTCTCTCCATGCTACACTCAACAATATTCCAGCTGTATGACAGCACTCTGTAAATTACTGAATCTGGACCAGACAATCCACCAATCAACAGCATGAGCATTGATCTACATAACTTGCATACAATGACACGTGTCAAGTATGTCAACAAGCATGACCACTCGATCCTGTTATTCGACTCTTACGACAGGCATGGAATATTCTAAAATGTTTCAGCGAAACATCAAAGGCACCAACAGTATTTTATCAGACGATGTGCACTTTTTCCCTTACATCATAATGTACTAGCATCACTGTGTAATTCTAGTTTGTACCCTCGTAACTGAACACTTTTGCATTACATCACAATGTAAATGATGTCACAGTGCATGTGAGTTGTCATCGTACAGCCTCCTACAGTAAACTACTCCGATGCTTCATGTTTCTTGGTTTGTACTTGCTTCATTCAGCTAACATCACTGGTGGAAACATTACATCTATGTTTTCTGACAGATGACATATCTCAGTTCGATTCACAATTCTGGATGTACTAATACAATCTTATGTTGGTAGTAGAAATGCGATGTTCATATTGCCCCATATAGTTTACGTTAATCACAGATGCACTTAAAATAATCTAGAGAAGATAATGAACCCAAATGTAAACTGTCATCAAATTGTGTATCATTTGTTTTTTCTGGTAAGATTTGTCTTGACAAAGGGTGACAGACATGTCAACAGGACATCGCACCAGTTAGCCCTGTGCAAGGATTCGTAATTTAAGTCACCGATACTTTTTGTTTTCTGACTGTAAGATTTGTCTTGACAAAGGGTGACAGACACGTCAACAGGACATTGCGCCAGTTAGCCCTGTGCAAGGATTCGTAATTTAAGTCACCGATACTTTTTGTTTTCTGACTTAGATTAATGATCATTGTATATGGCATCTTAGAAAAGAAATACAGCTCGCTCTACCCCAGTGTATTTTGTACTATTATAACATCAAAACACTCGAGAAGATATTTAACCTGAATATAAACCATCATCAAACTGCTTATCATTTCCTTTTCTGGTAATATTCATATTAACGAAGGGGGCAGAAACGTCAATAGGACAGTGAGTCAGTTAGCCCCATGCAAGGGTTCTCAATTTGTTTTCTGCCTTAGATTGATCATAATTACCCGAAGAAAGAATTACATTCTGCATCTTATAAAAGGAATACAGTTCGCTCCACCAACATGCAGTGTAATAAAGCACACATTCTCCCAGAACTATCACAGTGCTTAATGCTAATTCAGCCAAATTTCAGTGGATGGTTACACTGAAATACCCAGATGATCTTGTAGCACTGACAGCAGGATAATTGTGAGTCCAATTAGAATCACTAGTTCACACAAGACTCTTTATCTGCAGGAAGCGTCATACTGGAACTGTTGTTGATGACGGCAGCAAGGTGTTACCTTCTGAAACTACTACCTAGTCATGTACAGGTACCTCTTAGTTCCATGATAATTTTAAAGCATGTGATATAAATGATCTTCGATGCAATTGTACTAAATAACCCTACAGACAATACAAGTGTTTGAAGTTCCGGAAAGGCGTTTAGAAGTTGGACAAACATGAATACATGCCACATTTTTTATAGAACATTTATAGATAACAACTTCTTTTTATCACCTGATGAAGGAGCAAGACTTAGCTCTGAAACATTGTTTTCCATAACAATGTGTCATGTATTCAAATACAAGAGCCTGTTACCATCCCAGCTTACATCTGCCAACAGGCTGGTTCAAACTGGATTCTGTTCTTTGTTAAATCAGTTTTCTGGGAAATGTTTCTTTAATTAGTTCATGAATAAACAATAATAGCCCATCTAAACTCTACATCTGAAAACATCAAAATTCTATTCAAAGAAATCAAATGAACAATTTAACCTCAGTGGAAATGTTGCCAAAGCACAAAGGAATGATTGCATAAGGAAAACTATACAAACACATGTCAGTTTGTAAATATGTCAATACAGTTTTTTTTCAACCACCATCCCAATCACAAATGTCCCTGCATGCATCTCTGCAACAAACACAGATTCAAGCAATCATTACCCAAGATTTCAATTTGGAAAATTTCCTTAACTGAACATACAATAAGTTTTAAAAAAAGGCTGACGTGCTTTCTCAAACTTCGAACATGTTTACATGTATTACATGACAAAATCCGTACTACTTCCCTAACAAGCCGCATGATGGAATACCACAGTTATGCCCCAAACTCCCCGGGCTATGATGTGAGACTGTGTGCAAACTGATGATAATCTCCCATACGTTGTGGGCCATGTCCATCTACAGTAACAAGCAAACACAGCTCTTCACCATGCTACCTGTCTTCAGCTCACACCAGGTGGGGATTACAAGGACAGTTCGGGGTCCAGGCTCCTGTCACCTCTTCCCAGTACAAATCACAAAGTACATTATGGTGCCAGGGCTGCCTCAACACAGGACAGTTTATGACAACATTTTTCTATCTTAGATCAGGTCAGTGATGGAGGCAGTATCAGTTAATATTATATGGTGTGTTGTTTGTGTTTGTGTATTGTTTAATGTCAGCTAATGTTCCAGCAATATGGAGGCAGTCTGTGAATAATGGAATCTGGACAACACAATCCAGTGATAAACAACAAGAGCATTGATCTACACAAATGGGATATGATGACATGTGCTAACTGTCACCCAATCCTGTTCCAACAAGCATGGGTTTCTGAACATGATTTAATGAAGTTTTAATGAAGTCAGTATCAGTTACTCTTTTACTACTACATGGTTTGTTTGTTTGTTTGTGGATCAGACAATCCAGTGATAAACAACAAGAGCATTGATCTACACAACTGGGATACAATGACATGTGTTAACTGTCGCCCAATCCTGTTAGTCATCTCTTCCAACAAGTATGGGTTTCTGAACATGATTTCTCAAACAGATCTTCAAGGTTTAATGAAGTCGGTATCAGTTATTCTTTAATTATTACATGGTTTGTTTGTTTGTTTGTTTGTGGATCAGACAATCTAGTGATAAAAAACAACAGCATTGATGTACGCAGTTGGGATATGATGACGTGTGTCAACCAAGTCAGTGAGCTTGACTACCAGAACCCATTAATCACCTCTTTCGACAAGCATGGATGGCTGAAGAACATTTCTAACCTGGATCTTCATGTCTTGTTTACATGGCAGTGTGTATGGTTGTATATGAGTTCTGCTATATTAGAGGACAGAAAGAGTGAGCAAATTTTACATCACTTTTAAAGTTTTAGCAGTATTCCAGCAACTTGACAACAGGAGACAGAAGAAATGGACTTACTGCTGATTGCGAAACTAACGTTCCAGCAAACTCATATCAACAGGTGATGACATGACAGCCTCAAAGGAAGAAACCTTCATAACCCTTACAAAACAGGGTGCAGTTTCACAAAACTCTCATAAACTCTCATAAGCCATAACTTTTCTCATAGCTATTGTACCTCCTACACCGAAACACAGGAGCTACAGATGCTACAAGGAAAGTTACCGGATCTTAGACTTATGAGAGCTTTGTGAAACGGGGCCCAGGAGATAGCTGGAGAACTACTGTGAAATTTTTTGATACGGTTTCTCCTTTTGCTCCATAAATTGTGCTGCCACCACTGAAACTAAACCGTTTTGGTTGGCAACTCTGTATATACAGGTTGGTTCAGCACCACATAATTTTGTCATGCCAGTCAATGCAGAATTTTTTAATGACTTCATTTTGATTTGCCAGTCAGAGGCTGTCATATCACAATAATGCACCTCTGACTGAATCACCCCATCTACTACAGAAGCAAGTACTTTTAAATGGCATTCTTTTTTTGTTGGAAGGCATATTTACAGCTGTTTGGTTTCAAATTCGGTTTAGTCAGTTAATGTACATATAACATTTGTCAATATTGGAAACAGAGCAGGTTTATTGCCTAAGAAAAGCACAAGACATATTGTAAACTTGTTGCTCACTTCAGGTGACTCATACATGTACTGGTGACAATTACTATTAAGTACCAAACCTGATCAGCAATGTCCTATTTTTTCCACTGTTTACAAGGTACCTGCTTTATACCTGGGAAGTTCATTTACTGTACTCTAAAGATTAAAATAGAATTCCTTCACAAAATAAACAGAAGACATTGTATCTAGGTGGTTCTATGTCATCAGCATAGCAAAACAAAAATAGACATGAACGATGATAATGAATCCTTGCTAAACCTCAACTTGCTCCATATGGTCTTTGAGACAGGAATTACAAGACTAGACTCTTAGCGCCATTTCCTCTCAAACAGAACTGATCACTAAACGTCACAGGGGTCAGTCAGAACAGGATCTGGGGTCACACACTCGGGTGGACAGTCTTCACCTTCCCTTACTACAGATACAGTACAGACTAACATGTGCTTATTTCTAGCATCAATAATAAACTTCTACTTGTAGCAGAATTCATGAAGATACTACAGGATATTGTAATAGTCGAAAGATGCATAGCCAGATAAAAAACCAGGATTGACATAATTTACAAAAAATGGCCAAATAGATTAATTGTGTACTTACAGAACATATAGTAGAACATTGTCATTGCTGTAATAATTATTGCTGTAATATCATTCTTCACTTCACCTACAATTAAAACATGTGCATGTATTGACACGACTTGAGGCACATTCTCATTCATGTTAGTATGTGAGTAAGTGAATCAGCTTAGTTTGGTTCCACACCACTTAAAGCAATATTCCTACAACATCATGGTGGGGGACACCAGATACAGGCTTCATATATTGTACCTCAGGAATTGTACCAGGATTCTCCAGCATGCTGAGCAACCATTTTACAATTTCTATAAGTTTCCAACATTTCTGAAATCATGATGTTGATCCATTACGGCATAAACAGCCAATTATCACTGCTCTTCCCTTTAAAAAAAACCCAAATCATCAATGTATAAACACGGTTAAATATATATACCATGTTTACTGCCTTCTTCAAAACAGACATTTGGCATAAATTAAACAAATATGTATAATGACATGAAAAACAGGCAAAAACACCTTGATAAAATTGGCAACTTTACTGAAAGAACAAGATTATATTTTCCACAAGGCAATAGATGTATTTTACTCATTACTTACTTATTAATTTAATTATCAAACATACATATCAAAATATTAATTATCTAATAATGTCCTTGTGTGACCCAGCTAAATCTCAACCATAACGTAATCCTAACAAGCCTTTAACTCCAACACACCTTTACATTATCCAAATATAGAGTTAATTGTTTGAGGAACGTGGTCAAACATCTCCCATGGTGCTAAGGGCTATGCGTGAAAAACTGTCTTGGGCCAGATATGTTTACACAAGTATTTTATCCACAGAAGATTTCCTGTTTAAACAATGGCTGTATAGAATTACAGCTGCTGTCTTAGGCATGTCACAATTTGACTACAAAATGTTTTTCAGTTTGTCCATTGCTGGAATGATTGACAGATGAACAGGATTAACATCAAGTTATTAAACGTGGTGATCACAGCGTACCTTATAAGCTGACCACATCTAAGACAGAGATGTTCAGCAAACATTGCTTTGACCCCTAGAGGTGATGGAGGTCACTTGCAGACTGAGCTGCACGTGTCAGCAGGGGACACAAAAACACAAACCACTTCCAAAATCAATTGGCATATGTTTGCAAGGGAGACAGTGTAAAGCAGTTATGCTGTTAGATAAATTTGCAGATTTTTGTCAGGCTTTCATACAATTGATTCAGATGTATGCCAAAATAATCAAACACCAAACCTATGTGTTTCATATGGTTTTACTTGATGAGTAGAAAATTCAAGATTGCTGACAAGAGGTTAATAATTACAAACTCACTCTCCCTTTCATATGTTAACTGCCACTTAAACCTTAACAGGGCGCTCATTTATGTGAACTCAAAACAAGTTAAGGACCATCAGTCTCTTTCACCTTATATTAATACTACTCAAAAGAGGTTCAGGAGTATCCAATTCTTTCACATTACCTGATTTGATCTACGCTACTCGAAAAAAGTTAAGGACTATCTGTCGCTTTCATAACACGCGAGTTAATCTATCATTCAAAATTAGATTAACTGTAGTAATATAAAGCATCATGTTATCCTTAACTTATTTTGAGTAGCATGGTTGCCATAAGATTTAAGATTTTGCAAAACTGAAGTATACAATATCATGTGGTGAGGATTTATACTATTTATACCATACCAAGTTGCAAGGAGTTGATGTTGCCACAAGCAACAAAGATGTTCATCACATCAAGATTTTCCAACTTCAGAAGTGCCTATAGATTGTCTCAACCCTTGATAAAATTCTGCCACCATTTGCTGATGCAGCAAACCTATTACTAGTACTGTTATAACATAGCTGTTTCCAGAAAGATTATGACTTTCTCAATATCCTTATCAAGTATGTATATGTTCAGTACATTATATTTTTTTGATGATGATAATGAATTCATGAAAAAATGAATTACAATTTTATCAGAAAAAAGAAAAACTCATGGTCCTATTCATATTTTTTTCTGATTTGATAGAAAGTTTCCCTCTACTGTTATTCCCAAAAAACGAAAGACACCTCATAGTCACCTCTGTGTCAAAGCAGATAACATTATAATAACCATCATGGCGTATCAAATGATGGCTAGTTCCTATGGTCCTTGAGAATCCAATCAGATTCTGCAGTTTCTACAAAAGAAAAACTCAAAGAAAGTGTGAAAACACTGAAATTGGAAATTTTAAATATAAATTGTACATTTAGGTACTTATACTATCTCAAGACTTGCACCTCTCTCATGAGATTGAGCATTCATCATGATCATGTGGATGAAGACTGCACATGCCACTTGCAGTGTCGCTGACTAGTGATCGTGTCTGGATAGGGAGAGGCATGCACAGGCCAGAGACATAGACAAATTAGGTCTGGAGCATAGTTTAATTTGTTTCCACTCATGGTCAAATGAAGCTAGAGAGGTGCAAGTTGTGAGATAGGATCTCATTTTCAGGCGTTTCTTTTTCTAGATTTCCTTACCCAAGGAACATGTTCTCGTTGACTGCTGTGACAAGACGAGGTAGGAACCTGATGGTGAGGTCTGTACATTCCGTCCACTTGTTCCTGTCAGGGCCAGAAAAGGTCCTTAGGTTCTCTGTGTACTGGAGGCAGGCT